>NC_057801.1:748923727-749122414 GCF_018294505.1 Triticum aestivum
TGAGGTTGTGAGGTTGAAGAATGAGTTATGGAGTGGGCCCACAAGGCCTTATAATCTGCAAAAGGACCAAAACACCACCGACCTTGGCGTCTAGGTGGGCAGAGGGGCAACCGCACATTTTCCTCTCTGGTTAGGGCCTAAACGCCTTGATTCCTGGCGTCTAGGTGGGCAGAGGAGCAACCACAAAATTAGCTCTCTGGTTATGGCCTAAACGCCATGGTCTCTGGCGTCTGGGGCAGAGGTGAAGACGCCGTGATCTCTGGCGTCTAGGTGTGCAGAGGAGCAACCACACATTTTCCTCTCTGGTAAGGGCCTAAACGCCGTGGTTTCTGGCGTCTTGGCAGAACAAAGCATTTCTAGCATCTGGGCAGAACAAAGCATTTCTGGCGTCTGATATATGACAATTTTGTTGCACAATTCACCACATGGACAACTAATAAGAAAGTTCCCATCAAATAGCATAACTTAGGTTCATTACATAGTTCCGATCAAATAGCATAATAGGTCCATGACATAGTTCATCAGAAATTCATGATACAATCCTCAAATAGCACATTCAACTAAATTATTGGGTCACACGCGGCCATTTCCCCTTCTTGTCGCGTGCCTCATCCTCCTCTTGTGCATCGCGAGCCCTCGCAAGCTTTCTTGCCCTCTCGTCTTGACGAGCTGCCTTCTCTTTGCGCGCCCTCTCCTCCTCACGCTTCTTCCGCTCCTTCCTCTCCCTCTCACGACGTTCCTCGTCCTCGGCTCTTTGTAAGGATTCTTCAAACCGTCGCTGTCTCCTAAGGCAATCTTGAAGTTGGTCTTTTTGGACATCTTCTAGCACTTCATGATCTATCCATGTGAAGTACTTGCAAAGAGGAGGAGGTGACTACACACAAAACAAGTTTTTGTTAGTAATATAAAATGGATCATAATGGAGAATAGCCTACTTTTCTAACATACCGGTGGGATGTCATAGGCGTTAGTGGGACGCGCGCGATCATGTGCATAGTTGGGACACACAAAATATCTTCTTCCTTCCGTCCACGACTTCTTCCGGTCAGTGGAGACCTTCACCTTGCACTCATCTGCACACCAACATGAAGGGGTTTTCACATCCTTCTCCTTTGTCTTGTCCAACCTTGCCTCCTCCCACTTGCTCGGCATGTCCTCTTGGTCAACACACCGTGGTCTCGTCGTGGAATCGGATGAAGCCATGCCTATGAGAAGAAGAATTGTTAGAAAATTACATGAACAAACTTAATGCAAAAAAACACAATACAAGAAAACAAGAAAAGAATGAACAAATATTTACCATTCAAAATTGGTCAACCATTTGGATTATGCAAATAACCAAACGCCGACCCGTTATCAGTCCTCCGTACTCTTGTACCACCACCGGAACCACCTCTACGAGCACCACTACTACCCCCTCTAGGGCCTCCATTAGCGCCACCTCTACCACGTTGTCCACTCCTAGCACCTCCTCTAGGGCCTCTAGCAGCACCGGAACCACCTCTACGACCACCGGAACCCCCTCCTCTACGACCACCGGAACCCCCTCTGCCACCACCTGCCTGACTCGTGGTTGGATTGCCCTTCTTTGACGTTTTCCTTTTCTTAGAGCATGTTCTCACATTGTGTCCCGGATTGTCACATTGATCACAGTTGTTAGTGTCCGGAGGCTCCATAAAGTGCCCGCTACCAAATTGGTTCATGCCAGTGTATCCAGCTAGGTTGTCCATATCGCCTCTCAACCGTTTCTATCTGATTCTACCCTTGGGCTCAACCTTCAGCAAAGGATCGGGCCTAAGCTCCGGGCCATTATAGTCGGGCCACTGCGATGGGTCTAGGAAGGGTTGGAATCTAGGGGGCCATGTCAACCTAGTAGCTTCAAGATCGAACTCATGCATCCTCACGGTTGTCCCATCAGACACATGTATATTTCTTGACGACGCCGCCGTCAAAAGATGAGAGCATGGCCAATGATACTTACTAGGCCTCTCACACTAACACCACCGTCTCTTAAGGTGTACCTCAAATGCACGACCACCATATGACATACCATCTCTTGTTGTCCCACCAGGCTCGTCGATTTGGTAGGTCATATCGTAGGTGTTGAATAGCCTAAGTTTCTGTGCTGAGGACTTGCTTTGTTGTAACATCATCCACTCTTCAACCTTTGGTGGATATTCCATTTTTTCACCAATCCACTTCATGGTTTCCTCTGAATGCATCAGAAAATACTCATTAAGCTTGAAGAAAGTATATTCCACTATTGCAGTAACTGGCAATGGGCGGGCACCTCTGAGCACATTGTTAAAACATTCGACCATGTTACTGGTCATGTCTCCATATCTCCAACCTCCTTCGTCATGAGCGCGTGCCCACTTGTGTTTCTCCGGAAAATTTCGTGTTAAGAAATCTTTCCCTCCTTCGTTTGCAGCTTCGTAGAGCTTGTCATAGCGAATGGTGAACATACCGGTGCTAAAGGCCACGCAAACATGGGTTAGATCCTTGCTCAACTCCTTGCTCTTACATGCCCTATAAAAGTTTGCCACGAAATGCCTCATGCACCATCGATGGTGGAGCTTTGGAAGTCCTGGAATAACAATGTCCATGGCTTTCAGTATGCCTTGGTGCCGGTCTGATATAATGCACACTTCTCTATCACCAATGACATTTTCCCTAACATGACGCATGAACCACTCCCAATTGTCTTGGTGCTCGAAGGGCACCAAACCAAATGCCACCGGCAACACATTGTCATTGGAGGAGTGCGCCATTGCTACCATGATTGTGCCCTTGTATCGGCCGGTCAAGAATGTACCATCAATAGACAAAACCGGACGGCAATGCTTAAAGGCCGTGATGCATTGTCCGAAACTCCAGAAGGCACGGTGAAACACCCCATGACCATCATCCTCGACCACATGGTACATGCCGGGGTTCCTATGGGCAATCGCTCCCAACAACCGCGGGAGGCGATTGTATGCTTCTTCCCAACTACCATACAACATCCTTAAAGCATTTGACTTGGCCTTCCATGTCTTCCCATACTTGACTTTGTATCCAAACATTTTTTTCACCGTCGTCATGAGGAGCTTCACCTTCACGGTTGGATCACTTGATACTTCTTTCATTAATTTAAACCCGAGAAACTCAGACGTGAGTTGACGATGTGTTTTAGGCTTCTTTTTTGACGGTGGCCTGCACGAGTGAGTACACACACAACTTGTTAACAGCCATTGCCCGGTTTTAATTCTTCTTCCATGGACCGCCCATGGGCATCCTTCTTTGTCACAATGGATGGAGTAACGCACTTTTTGGTCCGAGTGCCCAACAAGATATGGTCTATGGTTTCTAATAGCATAGTCACTTAGCCATACTTTAAAGGCCTGCAAACTCACAAACTTCAACCCTTTCTTCAAGTAAGCATTCTCGTCTTCACCCTTGACCCTTGGTTCGCCCGGTTCCGGGCAAGCTCTTGGTTCTATCGCCTTACTCATGCCACCATCAACTACCGCCTTGTGGGCCAGCCTGAGATCACGAAACAATGGAGTTCTTATTTCCAAACCGGTCACCTCTGTGTGTATACGGTTCTCTCTCTCCGTGAATCCATCCACGTCCAGTTCTTCCTCCGGACCTTCATCATCCGAGTCATATGCATATGCACGACCATAAGGGATCTCACGGTCCATGTCCTGCTGCCTGACAAACGCTTCCAAGTCACCGATGTCATTGCCATGAATCTCATCCTCTTGCTCATCATCATCACTACATCCATCCTCTAGTGCAAGACGAGCCCTTTCAAGCTTCCTAACTCTCTCCTCCTCTTGAGCCATCTTCTTGTTTTTGCATGCCATGTCCGCCTCACGCTTCAGTCGTTCCTTTTTCTCCTTCTCATTTGCATGAGTCTCATCCTCATGCATGTCATCATCATCATCACCATGACCACATTGGACATCACCATCACCATCAACATATTGTTCATTAACTTTTTCAAGAGCATGCCCAACAACTTCATTTTCTTGGCTAGGTGACGGTTGGCTAGAAGTATTGGGGGCATAGACCTCGGCACTATCCACAACACGAGCCACACTTCTACACGGGGAGGACACTTGGCGGTTCAAGTCAATATCAAGCCGCGAACCTTGCCCCTTCGTAGCAAACAATTCAAGTGACATGTCTTCCGACGCCGCAACTTTACCCTTGTATATCCC
The DNA here is from genome assembly GCF_018294505.1 of Triticum aestivum. Taxonomy (NCBI): domain Eukaryota; kingdom Viridiplantae; phylum Streptophyta; class Magnoliopsida; order Poales; family Poaceae; genus Triticum; species Triticum aestivum. The sequence continues at coordinate 748,927,936 of NC_057801.1, forward strand.
CCAATGCAACTCGGAGATGATAGGCATATTCTTCAGTCGAGATTTTGTTCCCACCCCAACATCATACCTTCCTATTAATTCAACTTTATCATTGGGGTCCATCCAATTCAACTTATCTCTTACTTTAATAACAACCTCATCATAACTAGGACTTGTGTCGAATACCACCACTTCCTCGTTGTCACTTGCAGTTTTGGTCACAAATGACGCTTTGTCCAAATAATGAACATTAACAAGTCTATCATCCATCTAAAAGGGACAACAAACAAGATGAAATGACAATTATAATGCATAGTTGCAAAAACTATGCAACTCTAATGAAGCAATGGCAGCTATATATCCTAATGAGTTGTGTATCCAAAACAAATTAAAACTTATGTACTAAATAAATCATGTCATTAGCTTAACACATAACCTAACCATAACCATCATATTTATCAAATCCATCATTTGTACCCACAAAATTCATATCCCATTACTACTACCACAACTACATATTAATTAAAAGCCATCCAATACCAAAGGATTTGAATAAAACTAGAAACTAAGGTGCCACCTAGGGTTACATGATGCCACTAAAATAACAAGAAATTACCAACAAAATTTAGGGAGCCGGGGGAGATTACCTCAAACAACAAGGGAGAGAAAGATCCACGGAGGAAAATCAAATTTGGAGTGGGATTTGAGTGAGCCTTGAGGTGGGAGAGAGAGGGGGGAGCTCTCCTTTGTTCTTCTTTTTTGGGATGGAAGATTGGGAGAGTGTGTGGAGAGGCCCCACACACTTTTCCCGTGACCACTTATCTCTCAGGGGGGTAGACGCCAAGGTTCATGGCGTCTAGGGTCGGTGTCGACACTTGCCACGTCGGACGGTCAATCTGGCTGACCAGGGAGGTGGGCCAGTGCCAAACGCCAGGGTCCGCGGTGTCTTCAGTGCAATCAGAATGCCATGGATGTTGGCGTCTCGGTTTGGGTCAGATACGAAAAGAGTTTCAAAAGCGGGTCAAATCGTGCTAAAGTTTGCCACATGGGTCAAAACAGTGAAAAAACCCGCAGCAGGAGAAGTGATTTGTCTAATCACCTGGTGATATGATGCCTTCGCATGGTGGCGCACTGGCAGGATGGTTTCCTCGATCTGACAAATTTGACGTGTGGACGAAATCAAATCACAGAATACTACCCGTGAAACTATTTCACGCGGCTGACCTTTTTGTGTGACGCCTGAAACGAAGGCGCCACACTACACTGTGCAACGCCTCATAGATAGGCGCTACATGCCTGACCAGCATTACATCCCAGACTGCCTAAAAATTGCTAAGTCATTGTGCAGAGCTTAAGAGTTAGGCGTTGCACTGTATAGTGTGGCGCCTAGCTCTCAGGCGCTGCACTACAAAATGAAGCAACCACTAGTGCAACGCCTAGAAGCTAGGCACTACACTGTATAGTGTGGCGCCTAGCTCTCAGGCGCTGCACACTGACTTAGTAATTTTTGGATCACACGGGTGCGACGCTGGCCAGGCGTGTAGCGCCTATCTATGAGACATTGCACAGTGTAGTGTGGCGCCTTCGTGTCGGGCGTCACACAAAAAGGTCAGCCGCGTGAAATAGTTTCACGGGCAGTTCATTCTGTGATTTGATTTCGTCGATAGGTTAAATTTGTCAATTTTTCCCCTCGATCTACATGCCAATTTGACCAAGGACTAGCAGAACCTCCATAGACCATTGTACGAGCGGGCCTTGTGTTCTATTCAGGGGATGCGTGCTGTGTACATTTTTTTATATTGGATCTGACTCATCAGCTTTGCACCAGGATGTCTAAGAGAAAGAAAAATTCAATACATCGATCCGATTGCTGTATGACACCACAAATGGAATTCATGTCGGTCTTGTAGAAAGATAAGCGGCGGAATCGACGCAACCCTAAATTCTCCTCTTGATCTAATCTCGCGTCTGTCAGCTCCAAAGTTAATCATGATTCCGGCCACCAAACAACAAATTTGCCAGCTCGACTCATGGCTGTTCCCTGGCGGGTTATCCTCCGCGATCATTCTGTTCCTATTCTCTGATCTCATCACGAGCTTCTCGACCTATGAAAGATCCCTTTAAGAACTCAACACCATCGTGCGCAGGCCCCACGGTGAGTGCCAACTGTCGTGGAATTGTCATGGCAGATGTCCTTAGTGTGATGACTTAGTCGCGAGGCCAACGCATCTATGTGGTAGCTTGAGAGGGATTTGGCGGAATCGAGAGACGTAACACAAGGCAAGGATTTAGACAGATTCGTGCCCCTAGAAACATCATCCGGTAATAACCCTGCATGCTGTTTGTGGCTAGATCTCATTATGATCATGAGGGAGTCGTCGGTAAGCCGACTCTTTGTGTCTAGCCCTAGAGATTGTTTCTTCTTGATTGTCCCTCTTTGGGGAGCCCTGCCCCTCCTTATATAAGTTGAAGGGGCGGGTTACATGACTAATCCTAGTAGGATTAAGATTACTCTATTACAAGTGGAGTCCTGGTCTTGCTTCCTTTGTAGGAGAATATTCTTTATGCCTTTTCTTTTAAGCCGACCCATCATAGCATGAGCCGGCCTTCTGGGCCTTGGGCCTTGTCTTCTATCCGACCCACTGTTAGGGCCATCCGTGAGTCGCCAGGATCATGAGTCATCAGACCAGTGAGTCGCCAGTCCTCCGGCGAGTTACCAATGAAAATGCCAAGCCCGGTCGGGTCATACCGCGGGGTATATCCCTTAGCCCCTAGTTTAATTTGGATTTATCCATGTTAAACTGATAATGTAAAATAAACACAAGAACAAAATTGATAGGTTATGCTCCGGGTTAAATATTTTCCTGAACCGGCACCTGATCATCCTTAAGTCCTTGTCATTTCCTCCTGGATGCATGCTCAAGATCTTATAGTAACTCTCCTTTAACAGGTATGTTCAAACTTTGCCAATGCAAATTATCCAGGCACTTCTTCTAAAAAAATTCGGGTCAATAGGTCAGCTTCATAACCAATTTGCTGACATTGGCTCTTGTAGAGAAATATTATAAGAAATAATCCATTTGAGTTGGCCTTCAATGCTCTGACTTGACTTTTGCCCCACATGGTGGGCCCATAACCCACAGTTCCGCTGGATCGAAACCTAACTCTCCTGTACACCCCTATTTCCATGATTGTACCTCGCGTGTGGCCTCGTATGTAATTTACGAGCCACCTTCTGTGCAATCATCAATTCTAGAATCAAGTTACTTATTTCGTTGCTTTGAACCCCTTTCATGCCATGTTTCAGGCATCAAACGACTGCCTACCCGCTCGAGACTTCCCATGATAACTCCTTACTTTGCTTTCGATATTTTCTTAAGTTTCAATTAGAGAGTTACTTTCTACCACCTTCCCTGATGTTATCGACCAGATAGTCAACCTTGCATAGGTCCATTCTCCCGGAATACCCAACCTTTATTCTTTCATAAGTATGATGCAGTTCCTGAAGAAAGGATGCCGACTTCATCATGTTGACCTGAAGCGGAAAAATGAAGACATCAACGTACTCGATCGACCTCTTCGAGAGAGCAAGCAAGACCGAGAAGAATCGTTAGAATTTCGTAACCTGTTCTTCCCCATTACTCCCCTCTCAAATCTCGGGACAAGATTTCTTGTAGTGGAGGAGATTTGTAACGCCCGGATAGTTATGCAACAGTAAACCTGTGCTAATGATGCCACATCACCCCTGGTTACGGTTGCTAATCCCGCGTTAGTTCAAACGATTCAAATTCAAATCTTAATTATTGGCAAACATTGACAATTTTCAAACACTAAAAATAAAAATGTTTGGAATGTGGCATTAATACATATACTAAATTAGGGGCTACTTTAAAATTCATAAAACTAAGATAAATGATAAACTAAACTAAAACAATAAAAGAAAAAAAAAGAAAAAAAATAGAAAACAAAACTAACTAAAAAAACGGGCAAAGCCCCCTCTCCCTGGGACGAATGGCCCAACTGGCCACCCAGGCCCAGCCAGGAGGCCCACCCCATTCCCCCTTAACCACCCCCTCCCGAAACCCTAACCCCTCCCCCAGTCGCCCCACTCACCCACTCCCTCGATCCCGTCTCCCCTCTTTTGCCCCCCGGATTTGATCAGGGGGATTGACCCGCCGCCGCCCGGAACGCCACCGCCACGGCCTGCCTCATCGAATCCACCTCGCCGGCTTGCCTCCTCGTCGTCTCCGCCCTCGTCGCCGATGCCCTCGTCCCCGTCGCCCTCCCCATGCCCCATTGCGCTGATCGCTACAACTACAGGGTGAGCCGCCGGCCTCCATCCCTGCTTGCTGCTGCCCCGATGCGGCTCTGGCCACGCGCCCGTGCCCGGACCCACGCAGCCCCTCGCGTGGCCTTGTCCACCGCATCCTTGCGCCCCGCCTCTGCCCGTGCCACCTACCTGCGCCGCTTGACCCAGTCCGCCCGCGCCTAACTTGCTCCTCGAGCTGCGACGTGCCACTCGTCGTCCCGCCATTAGCTGCGTCGTGCCTCGCCTCGCTTTCCCTCCCCGTGCGCCGCTTCGGCCACCCTGCCTTGTCGCCGCTGCCGTTCAAGCATCGCCGCTTCCCTGCTGCTGCCGCGCGTTGCAGGCCGCCTCTGCCCCCATCGTTCTGCCATGCCCGTCGGTCGCAACCGCGGCCGCACACTCCCTGGGCGGGCTCCCCAGGCGCCCGGCGCCCGCGCCTTCCGCGCCGACTGCACCTCTGCAGCGCGTGCTGCCCGCCACCGCCTAGGGCTGCCGCTTGCTGCTGCTGGCGGCTGCCGGTGCCCCGCTGCGCCCGGCGACCTCGCCTCCACGCCCGGGCGGGCTGCGCTACCCCCCGGGTTCGCCCTGTTGGGCACCCGCACCCACACGCCCGCTAGCGCCCGAACCCACTAAGGCCCCCTGGGTCTATGACGAGGGGGCCCCCGCCCAGAATAGTTTTTTTAAGATAAAAATATATATTAATAATAGTAATAATTAATTAATTAACTTAGCTTAATTAACTTGTTAACTAATTAATTAGGTTAATTACTTAACAGTCAATGACACTAGGACCCACGGGTCAGTTTGACCAGTCAATGGTCAGAGTTGACCGCTGACATCATGCTGACATCATAAAATGATTTTCAAATTAAATTAATTCTGTCAATTCTAAAAATGATTAAAAACTTTAAAAATTAATATAAAATAAACCGTAGCTCAGATGAAAATACTCTGTACATGAAAGTTGCTCAGAACGATTAGGCGAGTCCGAATACGCAGCACGTTCGTCAGCCACACGTCCCTAGCATAGAGAACATGCAACATTTCACCTCTGGTTCATGTGTCCGAAAACGAGAAACACCGGGGATACTTTCCCGGATGTTTCCCTCCTTCACCGATATCACCTACTATCGCGTTAGGGCACACCTAGCACCGCTCTTTATCATGTCATGCATCGTCATGCCTATGATTGCATTACATTTATTGTTTTTTCCCTCTTCTCTCCGGCAGACTACGGAACCGACGCTGGTGCTGCCTCGGTCAACTATGGAGTTCACGACCCCTCCTTGCCATAGCAACCAGGCAAGCCCCCCTTGATCACCAGATATCGCCTATTCTTCCCTCTACTACTTGCATTAGAGTAGTGTAGCATGTTACTGTTTTGGTTAATCCTATTCTGTTGCATAGCCTGTCATTGTTGCTACAGTTGTTGATACCTTACCTGCAATCCTAAATGCTTAGTATAGGGTGCTTGTTTATCATCTGTGCTCCTACATTCTTGTCCGTCTGCCATGTTATACTATCGGGCCGTGATCGCTCGAGAGGTGATCACGTGTATATACATACATACATATCATACATAATATTCAGATGGTGACTAAAGTCGGGTCGGCTCATAGAGTACCTGCAAGTGATTCAAAGATGGGGGCTAAAGGGGCAGGTGGTTCCATCCAGGTAGTGATGGGCCTGGGTTCCTGACAACCCCCTGATGGTTACTTTGTGGCGGAGCGACAGGGCAGGTTGCGACCACCTAGGAGAGAGGTGGGCCTGGCCCTGGTCAATGTCCGCGGTTACTTCAAAATAACACGCTGAACGATATCTTGGTATTTGATCTGAGTCTGGCCACTGGCCTATACGCACTAACCAACTACGTGTGAACAGTTATGGGCACTCGACCACCATATGACATACCATCTCTTGTTGTCCCACCAGGCTCGTCGATTTGGTAGGTCATATCGTAGGTGTTGAATAGCCTAAGTTTCTATGCTGAGGACTTGCTTTGTTGTAACATCATCCACTCTTCAACCTTTGGTGGATATTCCATTTTTTCACCAATCCACTTCACGGTTTCCTCTGAATGCATCAGAAAATACTCATTAAGCTTGAAGAAAGTATATTCCACTATTGCAGTAACTGGCAATGGGCGGGCACCTCTGAGTACATTGTTAAAACATTCGACCATGTTACTGGTCATGTCTCCATATCTCCAACCTCCTTCGTCATGAGCGCGTGCCCACTTGTGTTTCTCCGGAAAATTTCATGTTAAGAAATCTTTCCCTCCTTCGTTTGCAGCTTCGTAGAGCTTGTCATAGCGAATGGTGAACGCACCGGTGCTAAAGGCCATGCAAACAGGGGTTAGATCCTTGCTCAACTCCTTGCTCTTACATGCCCTATAAAAGTTTGCCACGAAATGCCTCATGCACCATCGATGGTGGAGCTTTGTAAGTCCTGGAATAACAATGTCCATGGCTTTCAGTATGCCTTGGTGCCGGTCTGATATAATGCACACTTCTCTATCACCAATGACATTTTCCCTAACATGACGCATGAACCACTCCAGTTGTCTTGGTGCTCGAAGGGCACCAAACCAAATGCCACCGGCAACACATTGTCATTGGAGGAGTGCGCCGTTGCTACCATGATTGTGCCCTTGTATCGGCCGGTCAAGAATGTACCATCAATAGACAAAACCGGACGACAATGCTTAAAGGCCGTGATGCATTGTCCGAAACTCCAGAAGGCACGGTGAAACACCCCATGACCATCATCCTCGACCACATGGTACATGCCGGGGTTCCTATGGGCAATCGCTCCCAACAACCGCGGGAGGCAATTGTATGCTTCTTCCCAACTACCATACAACATCCTTAAAGCATTTGACTTGGCCTTCCATGTCTTCCCATACTTGACTTTGTATCCAAACATTTTTTTTCACCGTTGTCATGAGGAGCTTCACCTTCACGGTTGGATCACTTGATACTTCTTTCATTAATTTAAACCCGAGAAACTCAAACGTGAGTTGACGATGTGTTTTAGGCTTCTTTTTTGACGGTGGCCTGCACGAGTGAGTACACACACAACTTGTTAACAGCCATTGCCCGGTTTTAATTCTTCTTCCATGGACCGCCCATGGGCATCCTTCTTTGTCACAATGGATGGAGTAACGCACTTTTTGGTCCGAGTGCCCAACAAGATATGGTCTATGGTTTCTAATAGCATAGTCACTTAGCCATACTTTAAAGCCTGCAAACTCACAAACTTCAACCCTTTCTTCAAGTAAGCATTCTCGTCTTCACCCTTGACCCTTGGTTCGCCCGGTTCCGGGCAAGCTCTTGGTTCTATCGCCTTACTCATGCCACCATCAACTACCACCTTGTGGGCCAGCCTGAGATCACGAAACAATGGAGTTCTTATTTCCAAACCGGTCACCTCTGTGTGTATACGGTTCTCTCTCTCTCCATGAATCCATCCACGTCCAGTTCTTCCTCCGGACCTTCATCATCCGAGTCATATGCATATGCACGACCATAAGGGATCTCACGGTCCATGTCCTGCTGCCTGACAAACGCTTCCAAGTCACCGATGTCATTGCCATGAATCTCATCCTCTTGCTCATCATCATCACTACATCCATCCTCTAGTGCAAGACGAGCCCTTTCAAGCTTCCTAACTCTCTCCTCCTCTTGAGCCATCTTCTTGTTTTTGCATGCCATGTCCGCCTCATGCTTCAGTCGTTCCTTTTTCTCCTTCTCATTTGCATGAGTCTCATCCTCATGCATGTCATCATCATCATCACCATGACCACATTGGACATCACCATCACCATCAACATATTGTTCATTAACTTTTTCAAGAGCATGCCCAACAAGTTCATTTTCTTGGCTAGGTGACGGTTGGCTAGAAGTATTGGGGGCATAGACCTCGGCACTATCCACAACACGAGCCACACTTCTACACAGGGAGGACACTTGGCGGTTCAAGTCAATATCAAGCCGCGAACCTTGCCCCTTCGTAGCAAACAATTCAAGTGACATGTCTTCCGACGCCGCAACTTTACCCTTGTATATCCCCCAATGCAACTCGGAGATGATAGGCATATTCTTCAGTCGAGATTTTGTTCCCACCCCAACATCATACCTTCCTATTAATTGAACTTTATCATTGGGGTCCATCCAATTCAACTTATCTCTTACTTTAATAACAACCTCATCATAACTAGGACTTGTGTCGAATACCACCACTTCCTCGTTGTCACTTGCAGTTTTGGTCACAAATGACGCTTTGTCCAAATAATGAACATTAACAAGTCTATCATCCATCTAAAAGGGACAACAAACAAGATGAAATGACAATTATAATGCATAGTTGCAAAAACTATGCAACTCTAATGAAGCAATGGCAGCTATATATCCTAATGAGTTGTGTATCCAAAACAAATTAAAACTTATGTACTAAATAAATCATGTCATTAGCTTAACACATAACCTAACCATAACCATCATATTTATCAAATCCATCATTTGTACCCACAAAATTCATATCCCATTACTACTACCACAACTACATATTAATTAAAAGCCATCCAATACCAAAGGATTTGAATAAATCTAGAAACTAAGGTGCCACCTAGGGTTACATGATGCCACTAAAATAACAAGAAATTACCAACAAAATTTAGGGAGCCGGGGGAGATTACCTCAAACAACAAGGGAGAGAAAGATCCATGGAGGAAAATCAAATTTGGAGTGGGATTTGAGTGAGCCTTGAGGTGGGAGAGAGAGGGGGGAGCTCTCCTTTGTTCTTCTTTTTCGGGATGGAAGATTGGGAGAGTGTGTGGAGAGGCCCCACACACTTTTCCCGTGACCACTTATCTCTCAGCGGGTAGACGCCAAGGTTCATGGCGTCTAGGGTCGGTGTCGACACTTGCCACGTCGGACGGTCAATCTGGCTGACCAGGGAGGTGGGCCAGTGCCAAACGCCAGGGTCCGCGGTGTCTTCAGTGCAATCAGAACGCCATGGATGTTGGCGTCTCGGTTTGGGTCAGATACGAAAAAAGTTTCAAAAGCGGGTCAAATCGTGCTAAAGTTTGCCACATGGGTCAAAACAGTGAAAAAACCCGCAGCAGGAGAAGTGATTTGTCTAATCACCTGGTGATCTGATGCCTTCGCATGGTGGCGCACTGGCAGGATGGTTTCCTCGATCTGACAAATTTGACGTGTGGACGAAATCAAATCACAGAATACTACCCGTGAAACTATTTCACGCGGCTGACCTTTTTGTGTGATGCCTGAAACGAAGGCGCCACACTACACTGTGCAACGCCTCATCGATAGGCGCTACATGCCTGACCAGCATTGCATGCCAGACTGCCTAAAAATTGCTAAGTCATTGTGCAGAGCCTAAGAGTTAGACGTTGCACTGTATAGTGTGGCGCCTAGCTCTCAGGCGCTGCACTACAAAATGAAGCAACCACTAGTGCAACGCCTAGAAGCTAGGCACTACACTGTATAGTGTGGCGCCTAGCTCTCAGGCGCTGCACACTGACTTAGTAATTTTTGGATCACACGGGTGCGACGCTGGCCAGGCGTGTAGCGCCTATCTATGAGACATTGCACAGTGTAGTGTGGCGCCTTCGTGTCGGGCGTCACACAAAAAGGTCAGCCGCGTGAAATAGTTTCACGGGCAGTTCATTCTGTGATTTGATTTCGTCGATAGGTTAAATTTGTCAATTTTGCCCCTCGATCTACATGCCAATTTGACCAAGGACTAGCAAAACCTCCATAGACCATTGTACGAGCGGGCCTTGTGTTCTATTCAGGGGATGCGTGCTGTGTACATTTTTTTATATTGGATCTGACTCATCAGCTTTGCACCAGGATGTCTAAGAGAAAGAAAAATTCAATACATCGATCCGATTGCTGTATGACACCACAAATGGAATTCATGTCGGTCTTGTAGAAAGATAAGCGGCGGAATCGATGCAACCCTAAATTCTCCTCTTGATCTAATCTCGCGTCTGTCAGCTCCAAAGTTAATCATGATTCCGGCCACCAAACAACAAATTTGCCAGCTCGACTCATGGCTGTTCCCTGGCGGGTTATCCTCCGCGATCATTCTGTTCCTATTCTCTGATCTCATCACGAGCTTCTCGACCTATGAAAGATCCCTTTAAGAACTCAACACCATCGTGCGCAGGCCCCACGGTGGGTGCCAACTGTCGTGGAATTGTCATGGCAGATGTCCTTAGTGTGATGACTTAGTCGCGAGGCCAACGCATCTATCTGGTAGCTTGAGAGGGATTGGGCGGAATCGAGAGACGTAACACAAGGCAAGGATTTAGACAGATTCGTGCCCCTAGAAACATCATCCGGTAATAACCCTGCTTGCTGTTTGTGGCTAGATCTCATTATGATCATGAGGGAGTCGTCGGTAAGCCGGCTCTTTGTGTCTAGCCCTAGAGATTGTTTCTTCTTGATTGTCCCTCTTTGGGGAGCCCTGCCCCTCCTTATATAAGTTGAAGGGACGGGTTACATGACTAATCCTAGTAGGATTAAGATTACTCTATTACAAGTGGAGTCCTGGTCTTGCTTCCTTTGTAGGAGAATATTCTTTATGCCTTTTCTTTTAAGCCGACCCATCATAGCATGAGCCGGCCTTCTGGGCCTTGGGCCTTGTCTTCTATCCGACCCACCGTTAGGGCCATCCGTGAGTCACCAGGATCATGAGTCATCAGACCAGTGAGTCGCCAGTCCTCCGGCGAGTTACCAATGAAAATGCCAAGCCCGGTCGGGTCATACCACGGGGTATATCCCTTAGCCCCTAGTTTAATTTGGATTTATCCATGTTAAACTGATAATGTAAAATAAACACAAGAACAAAATTGATAGGTTATGCTCCGGGTTAAATATTTTCCTGAACCGGCACCTGATCATCCTTAAGTCCTTGTCATTTCCTCCTGGATGCATGCTCAAGATCTTATAGTAACTCTCCTTTAACAGGTATGTTCAAACTTTGCCAATGCAAAATATCCAGGCACTTCTTCTAAAAAAATTCGGGTCAATAGGTCAGCTTCATAACCAATTTGCTGACATTGGCTCTTGTAGAGAAATATTATAAGAAATAATCCATTTGAGTTGGCCTTCAATGCTCTGACTTGACTTTTGCCCCACATGGTGGGCCAATAACCCACAGTTCCGCTGGATCGAAACCTAACTCTCCTGTACACCCCTATTTCCATGATTGTACCTCGCGTGTGGCCTTGTATGTAATTTACGAGCCACCTTCTGTGCAATCATCAATTCTAGAATCAAGTTACTTATTTCGTTGCTTTGAACCCCTTTCATGCCATGTTTCAGGCATCAAACGACTGCCTACCCGCTCGAGACTTCCCATGATAACTCCTTACTTTGCTTTCGATATTTTCTTAAGTTTCAATTAGAGAGTTACTTTCTGCCACCTTCCCTGATGTTATCGACCAGATAGTCAACCTTGCATAGGTCCATTCTCCCGGAATACCCAACCTTTATTCTTTCATAAGTATGATGCAGTTCCTGAAGAAAGGATGCCGACTTCATCATGTTGACCTGAAGCGGAAAAATGAAGACATCAACGTACTCGATCGACCTCTTCGAGAGAGCAAGCAAGACCGAGAAGAATCGTTAGAATTTCGTAACCTGTTCTTCCCCATTACTCCCCTCTCAAATCTCGGGACAAGATTTCTTGTAGTGGAGGAGATTTGTAACGCCCGGATAGTTATGCAATAGTAAACCTATGCTAATGATGCCACATCACCCCTGGTTACGGTTGCTAATCCCGCGTTAGTTCAAACGATTCAAATTCAAATCTTAATTATTGGCAAACATTGACAATTTTCAAACACTAAAAATAAAAATGTTTGGAATGTGGCATTAATACATATACTAAATTAGGGGCTACTTTAAAATTCATAAAACTAAGATAAATGATAAACTAAACTAAAACAATAAAAGAAAAAAAAAGAAAAAAAAATAGAAAACAAAACTAACTAAAAAAACGGGCAAAGCCCCCTCTCCCTGGGACGAATGGCCCAACTGGCCACCCAGGCCCAGCCAGGAGGCCCACCCCATTCCCCCTTAACCACCCCCTCCCGAAACCCTAACCCCTCCCCCAGTCGCCCCACTCACCCACTCCCTCGATCCCGTCTCCCCTCTTTTGCCCCCCGGATTTGATCAGGGGGATTAACCCGCCGCCACCCGGAACGCCACCGCCACGGCCTGCCTCATCGAATCCACCTCGCCGGCTTGCCTCCTCGTCGTCTCCGCCCTTGTCGCCGATGCCCTCGTCCCCGTCGCCCTCCCCACGCCCCATTGCCCTGATCGCTACAACTACAGGGTGAGCCGCCGGCCTCCATCCCTGCTTGCTGCTGCCCCGATGCGGCTCTGGCCACGCGCCCGTGCCTGCACCCACGCAGCCCCTCGCGTGGCCTTGTCCACCGCATCCTTGCGCCCCGCCTCTGCCCGTGCCACCTACCTGCGCCGCTTGACCCAGTCCGCCCGCGCCTAACTTGCTCCTCGAGCTGCGACGTGCCACTCGTCGTCCCGCCATTAGCTGCGTCGTGCCTCGCCTCGCTTTCCCTCCCCGTGCGCCGCTTCGGCCACCCTGCCTTGTCGCCGCTGCCGTTCAAGCATCGCCGCTTCCCTGCTGCTGCCGCGCGTTGCAGGCCGCCTCTGCCCCCATCGTTCTGCCATGCCCATCGGTCGCAACCGCGGCCGCACACTCCCTGGGCGGGCTCCCCAGGCGCCCGACGCCCGCGCCTTCCGCGCCGACTGCACCTCTGCCGCGCGTGCTGCCCGCCACCGCCTAGGGATGCCGCTTGCTGCTGCTGGCGGCTGCCGGTGCCCCACCGCGCTCGGCGACCTCGCCTCCACGCCCGGGCGGGCTGCGCTGCCCCCCGGGTTCGCCCTGTTGGGCACCCGCACTCACACGCCCGCTAGCGCCCGAACCCACTAAGGCCCCCTGGGTCTATGACGAGGGGGCCCCTGCCCAGAATAGTTTTTTTTAAGATAAAAATATATATTAATAATAGTAATAATTAATTAATTAACTTATCTTAATTAACTTGTTAACTAATTAATTAGGTTAATTACTTAACAGTCAATGACACTAGGACCCACGGGTCAGTTTGACCAGTCAATGGTCAGAGTTGACCGCTGACATCATGCTGACATCATAAAATGATTTTCAAATTAAATTAATTCTGTCAATTCTAAAAATGATTAAAAACTTTAAAAATTAATATAAAATAAACCGTAGCTCAGATGAAAATACTCTGTACATGAAAGTTGCTCAGAACGATTAGGCGAGTCCGAATACGCAGCACGTTCGTCAGCCACACGTCCCTAGCATAGAGAACATGCAACATTTCACCTCTGGTTCATGTGTCCGAAAACGAGAAACACCGAGGATACTTTCCCGGATGTTTCCCTCCTTCACCGATATCACCTACTATCGCGTTAGGGCACACCTAGCACCGCTCTTTATCATGTCATGCATCGTCATGCCTATGATTGCATTACATTTATTGTTTTTTCCCTCTTCTCTCCGGTAGACTACGGAACCGACGCTGGTGCTGCCTCGGTCAACTATGGAGTTCACGACCCCTCCTTGCCATAGCAACCAGGCAAGCCCCCCTTGATCACCAGATATCGCCTATTCTTCCCTCTACTACTTGCATTAGAGTAGTGTAGCATGTTACTGTTTCGGTTAATCCTATTCTGTTGCATAGCCTGTCATTGTTGCTACAGTTGTTGCTACCTTACCTGCAATCCTAAATGCTTAGTATAGGGTGCTTGTTTATCATCTGTGCTCCTACATTCTTGTCCGTCTGCCATGTTATACTATCGGGCCGTGATCGCTCGAGAGGTGATCACGTGTATATACATACATACATATCATACATAATATTCAGATGGTGACTAAAGTCGGGTCGGCTCATAGAGTACCTGCAAGTGATTCAAAGATGGGGGCTAAAGGGGCAGGTGGTTCCATCCAGGTAGTGATGGGCCTGGGTTCCTGACAGCCCCCTGATGGTTACTTTGTGGCGGAGCGACAGGGCAGGTTGCGACCACCTAGGAGAGAGGTGGGCCTGGCCCTGGTCAATGTCCGCGGTTACTTCAAAATAACACGCTGAACGATATCTTGGTATTTGATCTGAGTCTGGCCACTGGCCTATACGCACTAACCAACTATACGTGGGAACAGTTATGGGCACCCGACGTCGTGGTATCAGTCGAAGCCTTCTTTACGTCAGCGACTGAGTGGCACGCGCCGGGTTGGACTGGAACGCCTCCTCTTGTATAAGGGAGGCTAGGTCTGCTCGCCGGCCGCATACGGAACATGCAAGTGTGCAATGGGTGATGGGCTCAGACCCCTGCGCATAGGATTTAGACCGGCGTGTTGACCTCTGTGTTGTGCCTAGGTAGGGCTGCGATGTGTTGATCTTCCGAGGCCGGGCATGACCCAGGAAAGTGTGTCCGGCCAGAGGGATCGAGCGTGTTGGGAAATGTGGTGCACCCCTGCTGGGAAGTTTATCTATTCGAATAGCCGTGTCCCTCGGTAAAAGGACGACCCGGAGTTGTAACTTGACCTTATGACAACTAGAACCGGATACTTAATAAAACACACCCAGACAAGTTCAAGAGACATCCCGGTGATCACTTTCCCACAGGTCGACGAGGGGAGGATCACTGGGTAGGATTATGCTATGAAGTGATACTTGATGAATTTATCATCCACTCTCTTCTACATGCTGCAAGATGGAGGCTGCCAGAAGTGTACTCTTCGATAGGACTAGCTATCCCCCTCTTATTCTGGTATTCTGCAGTTCAACCCATTGTTATTGCCTCTTTACACATATACCCATGCATTGTAGTGCAGATCATTGCTACCTCTTGAGCACTGCGTTGGTTTTCCCTTGAAGAGGAAAGGGTGATGCAGCAAAGTAGCGTAAGTATTTCCCTCAGTTTTTGAGAACCAAGGTATCAATCCTGTAGGATGCTCCTCACAAGTCCCTCGTACCTACACAAACAAACAAAAACCTCGCAAACAACGCGATAAAGGGGTTGTCAATCCCTTCACGGCCACTTGCAACAGTGAGATCTGATAGAGATAATAAGATAAGATAAATATTTTTGGTATTTTTATGATATAGATTAGAAAGTAAAGATTGTAAAATAAAGTAGATCGGAAACTTATATGATAAAAGATAGACCCGGGGAACATAGGTTTCACTAGTGGCTTCTCTCAAGATAGCATAAGTATTACGGTGGATGAACAAATTACTGTCAAGCAGTTGATAGAAAAGTGCATAGTTATGAGATTATCTACGCATGATCATGTATATAGGCATCACGTCCGCGACAAGCAGACCAAAACGATTCTGCATCTACTACTATTACTCCAAACATTGACCGCTATCCAGCATGCATCTAGAGTATTAAGTTCATCAGAACACAGTAACACATTAGGCAAGATGACATGATGCAGAGGGATAAACTCAACCAATATGATATAAACCCCATCTTTTTATCCTCGATGGCAACAATACAATACGTGCCTTGCTGGCCCTGCCATCACTGGGAAAGGACACTGCAAGATTGAACCCAAAGCTAAGCACTTCTCCCATTGCAAGAAAGATCAATCTAGTAGGCCAAACCAAACTGATAATTTGAAGAGACTTGCAAACATAACCAATCATACATAAAAGAATTCAGAGGAGATTCAACTATTTCTCCTAGATAAACTTGATCATAAACCCACAATTCATCGGATCTCGACAAACACACCACAAAAAGAGTTACATCGAATAGATCTCCAAGAAGATCGAGGAGAACTTTGTATTGAGATTCAAAGAGAGAGAAGAAGCCATCTAGCTAATAACTATGGACCCGAAGGTCTGTGGTAAACTACTCACAACTCATCGGAGAGGCCTTGGCGATGATGTAGAAGCCCTCCGTGATCGGTTCCCCCTCCGGCAGAACGCCGGAAAAGGCTCCAAGATGGGATCTCACGGGTACAGAAGGTTGCGGCGGTGGAAATAGGTTTTTGTGGTGCTCCTGGATGTTTTCAGGGTACGAGAGTATATATAGGTGAAGGAGGTCGGTCAGGGGAGCCTCGAGGGGCCCACGAGGCACTATAAAAAATACACTTCCATGATGATATGTGTTTGTCATAGTAGGTCGCGTTTTTTGTCATGCATGTACATCCATGACAAATGTATGACAGAATCAAGATAGTCATACCTGTGCTGTCATAGAAGTGTTCCATGACATTACCAAAATTATTATCACGGAAGTGTCCACTTCCATGACGATAAATCGCGCGTCACAGAAGTGCTTTCGTCAAGGGTGACCGACACGTGGCATCCACCGTAACGGAACACCGTTAAGCTACCAGGTCGGGTTTTGGATCTGATAACCCGTTAACAGCCCCGACCAATGGGAAATTTCCACGTGTAAAATTCTGATTGGCCGAAGGGAACACCTGTCAGCTCGTCAGTGGGCCAGATGTCGCCCGTCCATTGGAGGACACATGCCTATGGTACGTTGACACGTGGCTGGGCCCAACAGAGGCCCATATAGGTTAAAAAGGCCGGCCCAGTCAAAGGCCCATAGAACTTAATCAGGTACTAGTGGGCCAGCCCAATAACGGCCTGCTTAATAAAGGCCCATTTACAGCCCGAAACCAGATCTGGCCCGTTAATTGTTCGCCCAATATTTGAGCCCATTTACGGCCCGAAGCCAGATCTGGCCCGTTAATTGTTCGCCCAATATTTGGGCCCATTTGCGTCCCGAAGCCAGATCTGGCCCATTAATTGTTCGCCGAATATTCGGGCCCAACTACAGCCCAGTGACTTTCGGCCTGTTAGAGGCCTCATGTAGACATGGGCCCATTTCAGCCCGGTGTGACTTTCGGCCTGGGAATGGCCCGTGCTGCCCATGGGCCATATATGGTCTGACGGGACATCGGGCCCACTAGCGGCCCGTGCTAAAGGTGGCAACAGTTAAGCCCAACATGACTTTGGTCCTGTTAAAGGCCTGTCGCGTAATTCAGCCCGTTGATGCCTGTACTAAGCTTTCGGCCTCTTAAAGGCCCATGATATCAGTGGGCCAACTAAGGCTCGAGATATGTTTTGGCCTGGTAACAGCCCGTGAGCTAACTGGGCCCATAACGGCCCGATCTACATTTTGGCCTACTGAAGGCCCGTCGACGACTAGTGAAAATTGAGGCCCAACATGCATTTTGGCCTGCTAAAGGCCCGTGGTTTCATCTCGGCCGTAACAGGCCAGTACAATATTCAGCCTGTTAATGGCCCAACGCTACCTGGGTCGAACTAAGCGCTGGGTTGACAAAAGGCCCAACTAAAATATAGGCCAGTGTAAGTTTGGGCCTGGCACAATGTGTGAAGGCCCCAATCATTTGGGCCCAAGAAAGATGCAGGCCGACCCAATTGTGGCCCGCTAAAAACCTGGCCCGCTATCGAATGTTTCGGCCCGGTCGACTACATCTATTTTTTTTCAGATAGTGAATGATGGCAGTAACTAGTAGGAATTAAGAACAAACCTACTCTACACAATAAAGAAATTACGGCATAGTAACTAACAATAAACCTACACTATACAATAAAGGATTTAAGGTATATTACATCCACTGGGCATCGAAGTTCGCCCCTAGTGATCATAAAGCGCAACGAAGAAGCAGATTACAAAAACTGGGCACCATTGCAGCGTAACAAAATAATACTGAACTGAGACCACTTCCAAGACAGTTCAAGAAAGGTTAGCCTTGTGGGGGAACTGCTGCGCAAGCTGTTGAGCAAGGCTGTGACATCGCCCTAGCATGTCGGTCATAGCTTCCAGGTGTAGCAGTTTAGCGATGAGGTTCTCATTGGTGTTCTCCGCAATCTTTCTTAGAGATAGGACTTCAAGTCGAAGTTGAGTTGCAGAATGCCTTTCTGCAAGAACTTGGGACTGAAGAAGTCGAACTGATTCAGACAATGAATGATGTGAGTTTGTCTGACTGCTAGTCTCAAGTAACTTGAACACTGCATCAAGACAAGACTAGGGTTGTCTCGCTATCTTCAAGATGTTTTGCCTTCTTTGCTGCAATATATGTTGGGTTTGTATCACAACCTTCAGCAGACTTGTGCATGCCATCAGGCATATCACCCTAAAACAAAGCAGAGAGATGACAGGTTTTGCACATGTATAAACAAAGATGATAACTGTCCTGTCAATTCTATCCAATTTCAAATTAGAAAATAAAGAGTAAGTTCAAAATATCAATAGCATAATTTGGCATTGTTCATAATGCGGGGAGCTTCACCACACTACTGGATT
Organism: Triticum aestivum; assembly: GCF_018294505.1. Classification (NCBI taxonomy): domain Eukaryota; kingdom Viridiplantae; phylum Streptophyta; class Magnoliopsida; order Poales; family Poaceae; genus Triticum; species Triticum aestivum. The sequence continues at coordinate 748,946,596 of NC_057801.1, forward strand.
ACCATGTCAACATAACAAGCATAGATGAAGGTAAAAGAAAATCATTGTATCTATTTTGGATAATGTGCATGGCATGTTGTTCATATCATTAGCCACATCGGTAAGATAAAACAGGAGATGACAAGGTGCAAACGTGGGCTGCTTCACCACACACTGGATTATAGATCCACAAAACCAAGCATACATATAGGGAGTATTAAGTAATGTGCATGGTATGAATAAGGAATTTGGTTGTACAAGTAAAACTTAGAACTTACGGTTCTTACGAACATGCATTTTGGTAGAAACAGCAAACTAAACAGCAGTAAACGATAGGGAGTATGAGCAAATTAAACAGCAGTTGAGGATAAAGGCTTTAGAAGGACTGACTTACATTAACAGTTAACACCGGCTTTATAATGCCCTTCTCCATGTCAAGGGAAGGATAACTTTTAGCACAAAATCTTCTTCATAAGCATTGCCTGTACTCTACATTTTGTAGAGAGTAATTATAGATATGATAATACTGGAAGGGATAGAGGATAATGAAGATAAGATGCAGATTGATGCTACATAATCAACTACCAATCCCTGGAAGTACAAGCGTTACAGGACAAAATGTACTGACAAGAGCAATGGGCTACACTTCTGCACTGGCATTGTCTGTGTATTCTACTTGTTGGTAAGATTAAATATAGATCTGATCTTTTTTAGTAAATGGTGAGTGAGGGAGATAAGATGCAGAATGCTACAAAATGAACCAATCCCTCTTCCCATCATAGAAGAGTGTTTTGAACATTGGTGTACTGTACAAAACGTTCTTATATTATGGGATGGAGGGAGTAGCTGTTAATGTAAGTACAGTGATAGACCACGTTCAGTCCTTACAAGAGGACTGCAGAGCTAAACCTCTTCAAAAGCATTGGGTTGATTCTAAATTTGTGTAAGAGTCCATACGGATCTTATAATGTCCACCAAATGGGCGATTACGAGGCTAAGATGTGCAGTGATGCTACATAATCAAACAACTATGAAAGTAAGTATGGTCATACAGGGCAAGAGGTACTCACGAGAGCAATGCAGTGTGCAGTATAGTTGCGAGATTCTGTGGTCCCTTGAGAACGAATGTTCTTCTGCTAACAGTTTTCGTACAAGTGAGACATTAAGGCAAATGCAGAAATGTAGTTCAAATTGTGATGTGATATCATAGATAGTACCTTACGCTGCAGCCGAGACCAATGTGTAACAAGATTATTCCAGTCACCGTCGGATAAATGTAGCACCGGAGACTTTACAGAAATTTCGTTCAGAGGCTTGCCATCGAAGTGCGCTTGCCTCAGGTAGGAACGATACTTCATCAACGAGTGCTTGAAAAGCGCAACCAACTCTTGCTCGTCATCACAATCCAGTTTGCTCCTCGCCTATTTAAAAGAATGAAATCTTGTGTCTTCTGTCAGCAGAAACATATGCAGTAATGACCATGAATAACATTAGTACATTACTTACGCGTAAGTTGCGGAGGAAGACTGGAAATTGTTCTGTGTCTGCGGTATAATCTTTCCATGAAGGAAAGATGCGCACAAAGTTCCTGACAACAACATAAGCTTCGTCTTCTAAACTGGGAAGAAATGGAACAGGGGTCCTATTTGCTGCAATTGGGGCTCTCTCTGGTTCGAAAAGGGATTTGGCAACTGGATTTGGTGTACTCTTTGCTGGAATGGGGGTTTTGCGTCGTACAGCTGGTGCTATGTCAACTGGCATAATCATACTGTTTGCTGCAGTTGGGGTCTGCTGAGTTGGGGCATCAGAAATGACCAGTGTAGTAGGGCTAGAGTCTGCTAGAGTTGGGGTATTTTGTGGGTCAGGTGATATTGCAACTACACCTAATGGGCTATTTGATTTATCAGGTGCCACTACCTTTTCCAAATACTTTGCTTGTGCTCCTCCATGATCAGCAATCGCCCTCTTCCTTTTGAACGTCTGATACACAAGAACAACATTTGAATGGATAAATATGGTATGATGACAGATGGAATATGTACTGAAAATGGATAGGCAGGGCGTATTCACATACACGATGTGTAAACTAAGCTAATGGCAGTTCAACAAAGTAGAAGCAATGCAAAGCATCAGTTGCAAGATATGTGCGAGCAATGTAACCTTGGAAAGTTAGAGCAAGTACCTTGATGGGTGAATAAGATAGGGCATCTTCCTCTGACTCCTCCACTAGGGAGCTACATTGACTTAGGTCTCCCTCTAGCTCAGAATCACTGTTAGGATCATATTCTGAGCATGAATCTGTAGGTGGAGAGCGTTTGCATTGCATTGCATCCAGACTTGATTTCAGTCCCTTAATGCCAAGTTTGACAGCCATGGCATTGTTCTGCTTTATTCTTTTCATGCGCGCAAGCTCATAATCATTATGATGCTGTTCAGAATCTGAGATTCATGAAAACATAAAAAGTAGTCAGATTATCTATGGAATGCATTGCGGATTCAACTCGGAGAGTGTCTCCCTATAAACCCCTGCATATGCAAAGTTCACCTCCCCAACCGTGCTGACCAGACCACACACAGAAATACAAACCCCTTATGTCTCTATAACAGGCAGGCACACATTTCAAAACTGAAGTAGGAACATTAGAATCATATGAAATTCGTATTTGAACAAATAAACTAAGCAATTATGAGTGGCGTAATGTTTAGCTTCAAGGGTGGAGTGTTGGTAGTGCGACACAAAGCAAGTAGGCAGATTGTATTCCATGTAAAAGATCGAAACCTATGTAAAAGCTGGAAATGACACTTTCTTTCTATACAATGCAGTGTTCGTTACCCACACATGATGGAAGAGATCACATAGAGAAATACTATTCACTCAGGTCTACGGTTCCAGTATTTAGAAACAGGGTGGTCCACCCTAAAAGAATATTGACAACAAATATGACAAGGCAAGCATAGATGTAGTGAATCAATCATTTACTTGTGAGCTTATTAGGACAAGTATGCAGAATTGTAACTGCAGTAAGAGACCGTCCAAAATCTGAATGAAGAAGTTTGTCTAGCACTTATTGTTTGCAACTAATCGACGTGAATAATTGGATATTATATCGAATGAGTAAGAAAGACAAGTAAAATTGTCAACAAACCTGGCTTGCAGTAGTAATCTGGGTCAATGTCACTACGACCAACAATCCAAAATGACTAGTTTCTGTTCCGAGGGCCGGAATTTTGAAAACCCTGTGAACTTTAGAGGTACTAAAGATTACCGAAATACATCTGAACCATTAAGTGTAGGTAGCACTGAGCACACAACAAACCCTAATGACAGTCCTGCCTAATGAGTAATGAATCAATTAGAAAATGGGTGATGAGGAGTGGCTGCTGAGTGTTGAGGACGTATCTCAGGATAAATCGGGTTGGCTTGGTGGGTGCTGCATGCCTGAGCCCTGAACGGACTGGGAAGGTAGGCACGGCGGCGCGCCCGGGCAGCGGTGACGCTGTTGGGCGAGCGGCTCCTGGCCTCCTGTTAGTCCGGCGTCTCCTCCTAGAGTCATGCCGTCCGGGGACGGCAAGTCGCCGGCGAGGCAGGCGGCTGGGGGCGAGTAGAGATCAGAAGCGCGCAGCAGAACAGAGGGGAATCGGGGCCTGGGACGACCCAAAATCCCAGGGTGGGCCGGCCCACCGTGGGCACCCTGTAGAGATACACACCCGAGCGGCGAACATGCATTTTCGAAACTAATTTAGGAACATTTAGCTGACCAATTAAACAACTCTGTTTTAATAATATCAGATTTGTATTTGAACATCTAAGCTTGTTTAGCTTGATGCGTGGAGCAGTGTTATTATGACACGAAGCACGTATTCTGATCGTATAGTGATCATAAAAGGGGGAAACTCTAAGCATATTTTTTTAGCAAAAGAGGGTTTTCCCTCCGATTTCTATTAAAGAAACCACCACGGAACCAACATGATCAATTAAACCCTAAGCATGATCAATTAAACCGTATTATGGTTGTGCCATGGCAGATTTGAAGCTGCAAACCAGAGAAATGATATTTAGCATCCATTGTTTGCTTCGAACTAAGAACTAAATTCTAAGAGCTGAAAAGAAAGTAGAGTAACGAAGTTAAGATCTATTTTCTAGTTGAGATTAAAAAGTTAAGGAGATATGAAGTACCACCTCTCTTGTGGCGCCGTGTAGGCATCAGGGGTGTGATGGCTGTCGGTGGCGTTGAAGCATATCTGCGACGGTAGACGGGTGCATCGGGGGATAAGTCCTGTTGCGGTGGAAGAGAAGGTCGTGTGAGCGGCCCCGGCAAAGAGGACGACGACGCCGATGAAGCGAGAGGACGTGATGCAAGGCTATTGGTCCGTCGCCGTGGATGAGAAACGTCCATCTCTAGTAGTGGACGACGCGGTCTTGGTAGGCGCTCCGGCATGGTGGAGGACGGTGGCGATGGATGTGGTGGAGGACGGCGGTGATGGATGGGGTGGCGGACGGAGGCTGGTGTGGGGATGGGGTGTTCTAGCGCGGACGGTGTATGAATGGGAAAATGGAGGGAGAGGTACGGGGAACCATGTTTTTGGGACGCGCCTGTCTGAAATATGGGAAAGTTACGAACTTAGCCCCCGTTTAAAATTTGGACGTCTCGTCGGTTGGGGATAGGACGGTAATCTCGCATCTCGCCAATATTTGCCCAGAGCGATTTCGGGCGAGGAGAGGGTGGTTGGCGCCCATGGTTGGCGCCCACGGTGTATGAACGGGGCTGACAGGTAGGGCGGTTGTGTCACGTCTGAGTGAAGTTACAAACCTGCCCCTATTGAAAATATTTGCCTACATCGATTTCGGCCGAGTCGAGTTTGTTTTGCCGCCCACCGTGTATGAATGGGGAATGGAGGGAGAAACAGAGGTCTTTCGGACGAGCTTGAATCAAATGTGTTTTGCCGCCCATGTTTGACGCCCACCGTGTCGGAATGGGCTCAGAGGCGGTCGTGTCACGTCTAATTGAAGTTACTAACCTACCCCTATTTAGAGCAGTGGAAATCGGGCCGATGGATTGTCCGTGTAATGGGTAGACAGTAATTTCCATCTCCCAAACACTTGGCTTCGGGCAGCCGACGTGGGAGTGGACATTTTGCAGCTTCTTTCGAATTTTGGGACAATAAGCATCCACGTTTACCCTGGCAACTAAATTCGAATCCATTTTGTATTCCTATATGAATCTTTATAAATCGTTCTATGTGTTTTTATATATCTTCAAAAGGACGACAAAGATGTATTCCACTGTCATATATGAATATGGTTTACAAATGCCGATACTCAAATTCAGAAACTAGTATCCAGTTTAAGGTGAATTCGAATATTTGGAACACTTCATGTCCAACTCAAATGTCACACGCAGCATAATGTGTACTCCCATTTAGATATGTACACAAGCGATGTATCAAGATTCAAATACCGAGTCAATCAACCAAGAATGTACAGAACTAACAGACATATAAACACTTATAGAGTATATGGATCAATAATATCAACTAACATACATAAGCCAGGCCGCTGTACTTTTTTTGGCTACAACACATCTTTTTTTAGCCAGCATCTCGGCCCTTTCCGATGCGTGCCACTTATGGTCCATCTATACTACTACTATTGCTGAATGCACATTCAGCCCGATTGGCATATTTGTAGGTCTGGCACAGCAATCCAAATGAAATGTCTCCGAGTCTTATCAATTAATACAGACTTGTGCTCAAATAAAATTACAAACCAAAAAACAAAAAAAATTATTACATGATCTCTAAAACAAATGGTTTGATTGATTACATGAACAGACAACACAAAGGTTATTCAACTATGGAAAGAACATTTCACCTATGATTTACCAAGTAGGAATTTAATTTCCTTTTTTCCTTCAGGACCTTAACAATCTGGTCAGTCTCAGCTTGCTTCGTTTTGAAATCCACCAAATATTTAATGGTTGTCTTGAGTACTGCTTGTGATTGTGTTGTTTGCTTCCTCAACATGTCAACTTCATCTCTAAGTGCAGAAGCAGAATCTCTTTCTACCACTAGTTTAGCCTCTAGAGCATCAGCAGTTGGCAATTCATAATGCACGATTGGGCCGGTGCCACTGCTGTGGGATGATGCAACGTCCATGGGGACCTCGCTCTTTGATCTTGGGCTAACCTGTTTTGCCATTAAAGTTCCGATTGGATTCAGAAAAGTTGAAGTTAGCAAAACATCTCAACTGGGAGTTATAACAGCAAACCAGTTAAACAAACAAGGAATTAAAGAGTTTCAATTGGATGCTGAAAAGTACTCCCTCCGTCCCATAATGTAAGACGTTTTTTAACACTATGCTAGTGTCAAAAAACGTCCTATATTATGGGACGGAGGGAGTAGTTATTAACATCATTGTAACCCGCTGTTGCAGCAGCAAAGCAGTTAAACAAACAAGTAGATATTTAAGTTAAGGCAAACAGGTAATTCTTAACAGTAAGTATCAAACACATAGATAGGCGCAGTCTACAATATGATTAACAGGCTGTGCCATTATGTAATCAGTAGCAAACTAAATTAAGCCAAGCAACGTAATTGAACAATTTTGCAATAAGTGGCTAACTAAAATTCCGAGAAGCAGGTAACTGAACTTACGCTAGTTCTTTGTACAGGCACACTGCAACTTCTTTTTCGCTTACAAGGTTGTACAAAGGAGTCCATGGCATCAATTGCTTGGATACGCAGTCCCAATACTTCTTTCTTCCCACACTGCATGGGTAAGTCGAATGGTTAATCTGGTAAGATGGTGCGTCCTTGATATGTTATATGAGGACGTGTAGTCAGACTAGTTGTAGCCAAACACATCACACTGGCTTTTACTGTATATTTCATGCGATTACTTTTGGCATATCGAGATCTAAGCAATCTACAATAGGATGAAAAGACTGGCATCCTTCACATTATTGGCGAACTCAGTTCATAGAAACAAGCAATTCAACCATTCTGTGGGTAAATCAAAAGCGCCACTGGAATATTTTTCACTATCCAATCATACACGCAAAAAGGGGCGACGCCACCATAGGGGCTGGTATGGGCGGCCGCCTCAGGTGGCTGGAAAGTGTGCACCTAGTTTGAGTCGTCCAGGTTGGCCCACGCTAGTTTTGTTCGTCCCAACGCACGAGCAGGCAATGTAAAAAATGAAGAAAAATGTTTCAATTTGGATGGGCCAATAACATAAGTGCAAGGCAGGCCCTATAGCAGGCTCGCGGCCCAAACGAGCGCCTCCCATATCGATCGACAGCAGGAAAAATCCCAATTCATTCGCTCCAGCCTCCAGTCTGGTTCGCTCCTAACCTAGCCGCCGCTGGACAGACCGACACAGCACTTCCTCGCGCCCTCGTTGGAGGGCGGTCGCCGGGCTTCAAGCGAACGGAAGGACAAGAAGATGAAGATCCAACCCTGGGTGTAGCCTGCGTGGGAGGCAGCGGCGGCAGCACGGGCATGGCATCGAGCTTGCGCAAACGGACAGTCGCAGCTTGCAAGAGTAGCATGCGCAACGAGCAGGTACATCACATCCCTGATTATATCTAATTCAACTCTTCAATTTCTGGCCAATAGTTAAACCTGACGGTGTTGTAAAACTGCTTGTATGTAGGGAATCTATGAGAAAATGAAACCAATTTCTACTTATTTTATAACTCCCCCAATCAATACTGAACTGACTGAATCTGATGTATCTAATCAAGTTTCCGGTGCAAACATACAAGCTCATGTTGTTCTTGAGCCTGAAGTGTCTAATGAACAGACTGCTAATGAAGGATTTGATGCAAACATTTTACATGCTCCTGGTGATGAACATATAGTGTCTAATGAGGGATCTAATGCAAGCATTTTGCAAGCTCATTGAAGGATTTAGTGTCTAATGATGATCTACTATGTTGAGAGAGACAGAGATTTGCAGGCATTGATGACAAGCAAATTATAGTGCATTTTCATAGCTTGAGGAAACGTCGAGGCCATCTACCAGAAAGTCCCCGTATCATGACAACATAGCATAAATACTTTTCTAATCTGTTGTTTGAAACTATTGGCATACTTGTGCAGGATAGATATATTGATATGCAGTTTGCGCACTGGTTATACGTGCAATTACACTTCGATATTTTCAGCCAGAGAACGAATAATTCAGGCAGGTACAGACCATGTTTGTAGTCCTTGTACACCATGTTGCATTTTGTGTTTTTTGGTGCTTGCATCATTTAGTGTTTATAATCTGAACTACTTTGGATCATTAGCTGGTTTTCAAAGTGCATGTAGCTTCACATTTCTCAAGTTATGTTGATTTCCGGAGTGCAAGTGCCTTCGTATTTTTAAGTTAAATGTTCGCCCCTGGTAACTTGAATTCGTGGATCAGCCACTGCACACAAATCATACACGAATGCCAGTACGAATTAAATGAAATGCAGGGACTTACGCTAGCTCGTTGTACAGGCTCGCTATAGCTCTGCTTGCGCTTGGGATGTTCCATCTACAAGTCCATGTTACCACTTGCTTGGATGTGCAGGCCTTGTGCTCCTTGCATCCCCCTCTGCATTTTTGACACGGTGAATGGTTGATCAAATAAGAGGAATCGACCTTGATGTTGTACCGGAGGACAGATACTTACAAGGTTATACGGGTGTGCAGGATGTGTACCAGATCCCGTAGCCCCGTCATGCTTCGCTAAAAAATGGATTTGCTTGTTTTAGATGATATCTCCAGAAGAAATAAGAGTTAAAGTCAAAGTTGCATAGGCGTGTAAGCTAAGAGAGCAGTGAAAGGATGTCCAAACATCGTCGGAACAGTGCACAAGGGAGTGATGTGTCGATACCTAGTTCGGGCCGGCGTTTGGGCATGCTCGCCTAGCTAGAGTGCGGGTCACTTCAGAGCCGTTGAGGGTGATGCGCTGGCGTTGGCTGGCCGTGCACGGATGCAGATCTTGAGTGGCAGCGGAGCGCTACGATGCGGTGGACGAGACCGTTGGTGAAGCCCCAACGACCTCGGGGGGCGAAGGTGCGACGATGTGCTCGGTGAAGTAACCCCGGTGAGCTGGGAGACGACATCGCCGAAGCGCACATGATGCGGTGGAACTCGGTGTCTATGAGGCACGTTAGTTGCGGCGGTCGACGTTGTCGGTGGACCACCCGGTGTGGCGGACAAGGGCGTAGATGAGGTAGCTCCGGTGCGGTGGTGAAGCGTGACCGTCGTCTTCGTCGTCGTCGTCCGGCACAGAGGTGGGGAATGATGGGGAAAGAGACGAGACAAGGGGAGATTCGAGGGATGGCGGCGAATTAGGGATTTGAGCAATCTGGGCGCGGAAGGGGACGGTGGAGAAGAGAGATTTTGCAGGGCTAGAATTGGGGCCGCCAGATATTTCAATCTGAAACGTGGAAGCGCGAACTTATATTGTCGTCGTCCTTTTTTTTGGGGAGGGGGTGGGTGGTTGGGTGCTACGCGTCCGTCCGACACACGCGACCACTCCGACAGGACTACGCTTCAGTGCCTTAAGGCACCTGCCTTTGTGTCCATGACATGTGGGCCCAACAGGTGGCTGGCCCACATGTCAGTCACCCAAGGGCTGTTGCCTTTAAGGCACTGAAGCAGCGTCCACGCCGACATGACCCTAGTCTGCCTGGTGCACCTACATTTGAGAATGCAAACGAATCTTCTTTCATTTGCAAACGAATCTGTATGTATTACCATGCCCGTGTTTTCCTTGCAATAATTAGTCATTCGAAACGAGATACTCCATCCGTTCACTTTTGTAAGTCGTTTCAGACAACTTAAAATGAACTGTTTTGCACATTGTCTGAAATGTATTCAAGGTCTTATAAAAGTGAACATAGGGAGTACTATAAATTAATTAATGATGAGTTATTGGAAAAAAATCGAAACGGTACCCACGCTAACGTGGTTTAGAGTGTGTGTCACGTAGTTAGTTATTTGAATTAGAGTGTGTGTCATGTAGCGATCTCCAATTCTAACGTGGATTTCGCATTTCACTGTATCCACGCTACTTTTTTAATACAAATCCATATTTATATGATGAACACCATGGTAGTGAGAAAACTTTTCGATGGATTCAAACATATGACCTACAAAATAGCACAACAAATTGAGGCAATGTCAACTTTTCAAAACTTAGTATGGCACGAATTCGAAATAATTACCCGTATGCCTGGTCCTCGGTTCAAATCTTACAATGTACAATGAATTGAAACATCGATATTAAGTCTCGTACTATGTACATTCAAATGTTGTTTTTAGTCCCCCTCCCCCCCGCACAAACGCTACATACTTCCTGTATCGGTCAATCTTCCTCTCCTAACCACCTTAGCAAGCTATCGGTTTCCAACACACGTTCATTCTTTCTCTCCATGTTTCGATCTCTAAGTCTCTCAACTACACAACCCCTTTTTCCACTCCTGTTACCAAATGTATTTACCTCACACACCCGCCATTGCACCCCATGCCAAGCTCTCTCTCTCCCTCTCTGCCTCTCACCCTCTCGCGCTAAATACATGCATTGCCTATCTAGCCCCCCCAACCTCTCGTGCGCATGAACGCACGTTGTATATCTAGGTCACTCCCTCGAGACTGTCTCACTCTTTCTTCCGCACGGCGGGCCACACTCTCTCAATCTCGCTCTCTTTATCTGAGTCTCGTTTAACCTCGTTTTCTTTCACACACAAATGATATATCTCCCTGTTCGGGCCTCGATCGACACACTCTATACTCTCTCATGCAGATTGTCTATCTAGGTCAGTCCATCCAAGCCACCGCCACTCTTTCGACCTCATGGTGGGCCGCGCTCACTCAATCTCTCTCTCTCTCTCTCCCCCTCTCTCTGTGTGTGTGTGTGTATGTATCGATTTAGCTCGCTCTTTCTTGGACAAAAACGATATATCACCATGTTTGTGCCCAATTCGACCTATTCATATTGTATACTCTCTCACGCACATCGTCTATCTAGGTCACTCTCTCCAACCCGTCTCACTCTTTCGATCGCATGATGACCCTATGTGATCGGTTGACCTTGCTTCCTCCCACGCACAAAATATATCTACACGTCTGTGACTGGATCATCTCTCAAGCTCTATCTTACAGCCCTCACCCTTACCAAAAGCTGAATTGGACAATATCTCTCCGGAGCATATATATTTGTTCAATGAATGTCGGACCACACTCACTTTGTCTCTCTATCTATATGTCTCTCGATTGACCTCGCTTTCTCATACCGTATCTTCCACGCGTTGAAGCTACTACCTCTCCATCCCTCGCAAAGTCGGAGCTATTTACATTGCGAGGGGCACTCCAACCTTGGATTAATTTGTGTAGGCATTTATTCCGGTCGGTTTAGATTATATTTTCGTAGCATTCGGCCCACAACTACTCCAAACGCCGTTGCAACCCACGCAACTCCCCTAGTTGATTTCCCTCTGGCTCGGTCATCGCTCTCTCGCACGTCCTTTCTCACCTTCAATGTCGCACCATGGTATTATTGAAAAAACTATGTTGTTCTCTTTAATTATTATAAATAAGCTACAAAACTACACACCGATAGTCCACTTGGAATGGAACAAATTTCGACCCACAAATTAAAGTGCTACAAACTGCACACCAAGGGGCCCACATGTCATGAAACAAATTTGGACCCATATACAAATTAAAAAATAAAGGACGAGGATCGAACATGCGACCGGGCCTTCAAGCCGCACGTCAATAGGCAACATATGTAGAATAGCAAGGTTTGTTGTACCCCCTTTGTTCACATAATGTTTTTATATTACCACAGCCTAATAAATGGATAACATGTAATATCATTTTTAGTACTATTCACCTTCACTTACTGGTGGGTTCCATGTGTGCTCTCTCTCTCTTCTCCCCTTCTGCGTTTAGACGCACGGGCAAACAGGAAGAACTCGCGGGTGATGTTGCTGTTGACCATATCTGGACGCGTTCACAACTCACAAGTCACGGCACCAATTTCACGTACTAGCAGCACTAGTCAGTGTGTACGCGCAATGCACGTTAATTTGGAAGTATATTAAGTGCATGCGGATATTAACTACTAGGATATTATTTGCGTGTTGTCATGTGATTAGCACTATTTTTGGCATGAAATTAACTGCACGCTAAACATGTTGAGCGCTCGACATTGAAGCAGTCTAGGTCGTCGAATGACAAGGAATACATGTGGCTTGATGTCGTTTTATATTTAACTTGATACAGCTCTAGCAGAACATTCAATCGATCAATCCATACATTTCGTTCAGTCTGACTCCGACTTTAAATTATATGATGATCGATATAAAATAAACGGAAATGATAAACGTTCGGATTTTAAGCATGGCAATCCGAATGTTTTTCATGGAAAATTTAGATTACGCGGCGGCAACGGGGGCGTCTCGCGGTGGGAAGCGACTCCTCTGCCGTGCTCTGTGTGTCATCGGGCCACTGACCGACGGCGATGGCGGCGTCTTGCACCATTGTTGGCGTACTCCTGGACGTTGGCCTAGCTTCAAGGAAGGCCAAAATGTTCTGGACTTCGGAGCGAGTCAACTGGCGAGAGGAGGCGACTGGCGTTGGTGCAAGGCATCGGTCGACGGCGGCCATCCATGCCACTGAGGGGTGCACTGGCACCTGCGTGGGGACAAGCACTGTCAACGGCGCGGCGGAGACGTTCGTGTGCATGGGCACCGGCACAGGCGCGCACGTCAGTGCACATGCAGGCGCATGCGCTGGTAGGTGCACGGGCACCGGCACGGGCGTGCGCGTCAATGCACGCGCAGGCACATGCGCTGGCAGGTGCACGGGTGCGTGAAAGTCGGCAGGGACCTCGTGGAACCCCGTGGCATCAAGCTCGGCGACAATGTCGGGGCGACGGGAGCCGGAACGGGAGCGGGGACATGCGCGACGTCTTCCCGCAAGGCCAGTTCAAGCTCGTCCCAAAGTGCCTTATGTTCTTGAGACTCCGGCTGGGTGTCTTCCTCATGAAACTGGAACACTAAGGGCAGACCATCATGATGCGGTATGGCGTACGTTTAGGTCAGGCTAGTTGGAGGTAGACGACAAGAGAATCGAAAAGGAAGAGAGAGGATTGTAGCGATACCGGGTAGTGCGGGGTTGATTTTAAACTGCGGCACCGGCGACATTAAAAGTGGGAGCAGTTGGGACGATGGTGGGCGGTGGAGCCTGATCAAAGGGCTCGCCTCCTGGTGAGTCCGCACAGCGGTCTGCTCGCATGCCTCCCTGACAGCCAGCACAGTGGTCTGCTCGCACGCCTCCCGTCGACTCACACGCTTGCTGGGACAGCACCTGCCGATGAGAAGTGGGGACTCATGGCGGCACGTAAACACCCACGGTTTCAATAGTGAAAGTGTTCGCCTTAACCTGACAGGTCTTTTCCCTCAAAAAAAACGTGATAGGTCTTTGTTCCAAAACACCTTGGCTCTTCATTTGTGCAACTTGTCATAAGCAGCTTGTCTCGAATTGAAGAAAAAACTTATGAAGTAATATTTGTGCCATATCACGTGACCATGCTCAGTTTCAAGAATTTATGCTCCCTTTTGGATTTTCTGAAATTTAAGACACAGGATTCGAAACAATATCATAACCTGCATCATGCAATAAATTTTCAAGCCGTACATCTGTCCTATTGTATTTCTTAAGAAAGGATTTGGTCAAACATTTTGCTTAGTTAAACCTCCTTTCCGGTTTATAGGGCTCAATTCAAAAATCTCACCAACCAAGGTAGATGGTGAGTGGTGGAACAATTGTTGTAGTTTGCAAAACCACTCAATTAATGCGCTTGTTTTCCTCAAAAATTGTGTTTACGAATGCATCAATTGCAATGCATGCATGCATAAAGTACATGCATTGGTCAATTTTCTCTTAATACTTGCATGTAATGATTTATTGCACCTTGAAATCTGAACATGTGATGGGGAACAACCAAATTGAGACTTATAAAATTGGAAAACTAACATTTTGAGATAAGCCCTATAAACCGGAAAGAAGGGAGTAAAAGGATAATCCCTCCGTACCAGTGCATTGCCTGATATATTAACTCAAGTACTAGGCACGAACAAAAAAAGTACTAGGCACGAACAAACGGGCTCAATTCTGTGCTCATCCTGGTGTAGTAGTAGTACTAGTACTAGGTAATGCAGTTTACGGGTGACATTGACGAGCGGCGACCGAGGGAATTGAACCGTGCTCGGCACGATAGGTAACATTGTCTAGTTACTAAAGCATCCCTCCATTGTTCATCGGTAGTCATTATGGACCGGGGACATGAGGGGAATTTCCTAGGGCTGGAATTCTGGCCGCCAGATATTTCGACTTGAAACGATGAGGCTCGACTGGTTGGGGTTGCCTAATGTGCATACCACGCGCGCCACCGAAGGACACGAGCCCGTTTTTTTTAGGATCAACATGGACCAAGGTCTGGCTGGTACGCCGTTGGGTCCTACCATTTGAGAATATGAAAGGAACCTTTTAAATTGCCGAACGAATCTATGTGTATTACAATACCCATATTTTACTTGCAAATACTAATCTCAACGTGGTAATTGATTTATGACGAGTCGTTGAATTAGAGTGAATTTGTGATATAGTGATCTCAACGTGGATTTCACATTTCATGGTATCCCTAGTAAGTTTTCCAATGCAAATTCAAATTTAAAAGATGAACAATATGGAGGTGAGAAAACTTTGTATGTATCAAGCATATGACCACACACACACACACACACAGACACACACGCACGAACACAACAACAATCCAATAAGTATAGTGCATCTATTTTTCCAACCCATGCATGTATGACACAAGTTCAAAAATACTCCTTCTATTCCTAAATATTAGTCCTTTAGAGAGTTCAACAAGTGACTACATATGGAGCAAAATGAGTGAATCTAGACTCTAAAATATGTCTATATACATCCGTATGTGCCAGTCCATTTGAAGCCTCTAAAAAGACTAATATTTAGGAACGAAGGGAGTAAAATGTAAGACATCCATGGTCCTCAGTTCAATATTTAAAATGAACATGAATCTGAAACATGAATATTAAGTCTAGTACTACAGTACATGAAAATGTTGTGTTTAGGCGGAGCTATGATTGTCGGGGGTCAACCCCTCGACCTTAGATAAAACTATGGAGGTCTGTTTAGGGTTGTTTAGATTATATTTGTTCCCACCCTCCCAACAACCGATTGGTTGTGCACCCCCACCCCTCCTCCCCGGGAGAATATCATGTGCCCCCATACCTTACATGCTATATGCCAATACGAGTTGCTTGGAGCTTGTAGATCTAAGATATAGTAGCTCACATGATGTGTCTTAATTTTTTTGCAGGAAACCTTGATGAGTTTGAGAATTGCACACAATTTGTACAAAAACTACTTAGATGCCCTTTGATCCCATATCCAACGACCTCGAAGCTCGTATCACCGTAGCATCTAAGATGAAGGAGGACATCATATTCTCCTGTATGTAAGAATATCATGTGCCACCACACCTTAGATGCTTTGGTGATACAGCTCTTCGGAGGCATTGGATTTGTGACCCAACACCTCCTCGATGGTTCAAATGGTTTTTTGTAGAAAAGCCCCAAAAGAGTTCGGCCACTGCTTACAAGCACAAAGACTGCTCAGATGCCATTGGATCTCAGATCCAACGACCTCCAAGCTCGTATCACTGTAGCATCCACGCTGCAATAGCACCTTATGTTTTCTCGCACGTGAGAGTATGAGGTGCTCCCGCACCGTAGATTCTATGGTGATACGAGTTCACTGAGATCTAACGGCCCACAATAGGAGGTTTGAATGTTTTTGCAATATACGGCTAATAGAGTTTGGGAAATGCGCAGAAAGTACAAGTACTATGCATGTGCCATCTGATCACTGATCATACGACCTAGATGCTCATATCACCGTAGCGGGTAATTAGGCTACGGGGAGCACCTAATATTAGCACCGGGGAGCCGTTGGATCGAAGATGCAGCGGCACACACGAGGCCTAAATGTTTTATTTTCAAAAAAAACTTTGGAGAGTTTGGAAATTGCGCATAATTACAAAGACTACTCCCAAGCCATTGGATCTCACTTCCAACGGTGTAAAAACTCATATCACCATAGTATCTAAGCTGCGGGGTGGATGTGATATTCTATGTCGCTGTCATTTTTGTTCGTAAACTTGCAAAATACGTGTAACTCGTGCCGTTACTTGTCTAACCGCGCAAAGTGTTTGTTCAAAAAAACCATCCTACACTGAAATATCGGAACAACACACGGGGGTCCCACTTGTCATTAATCAAATTTGGACCTAAAACTAACAAATCTGAAAGACGAGATTCGAACTGGCAACCTGGACTACAAAGCGTAAGTCGATAGCCTGAAAAAACGAACGGTTGTTGGCTTTGTCCCATAACTTGATTTTATACAGTACTTGAGTTGAGTAGAGTAGAGGGAGTGCCTCGTCAACACGTGCATGACCGTTGTCTCAGTTACAGGTGGTCCCAGGTCTGTGATCTCAATCTCTCTTCTCTCCATCGTCTAACCTTTGCACAAGCACACACGAAGAGCGGCGCTAGCTTTCCGTGGTGTTATTACAACTAAAAAAACTTGGAAAATAGAAGAATCGCCTAGAACAAGAGACGTTGCGGCTGGTCGAGACGGAGCTAACCGTGCCACCTTTGCATGATGAAGCTGAGTACTAGTGGGGTGTTTTCGACCAACTGGCTAGGTCCCAAGGTCGAACCATAGGTACTATGTCTGATACAGTATATTTTTACATGCACATTTTTCCTCCGTGCCGAGACGTGGCACACCCTACTGCGCGGTTTCAGGGTCCTACCGGGTGGTGCACGCATATATTCTTCCTGACGTGGGATGCCCTACCGTGCATTTTCTGTGTCCTCCTCGGTCGTAGCGCCGAAGCAAGTAAATAAGTCATCAAATCACGAAAGACCACCTTTCCCGCCGAGCACATCAGTGAAGCACGATGGCTAGCTAGTTGCTAGTTTGACCGATTATCTAGGCCGCCGCCACATTTGTTTTTTCACCCCTTTTTTTATCTGGTGTTTGGGTGCGGCAGGATTTTAAATTTTTTGATTGACGGGAGCAGGCGCGCAGGATTTTTAATTTTTTGATTGATGGGAGCAGGCGCGGTAGCAATTAGTCACGATGACTCCGCCTGTAAAAACCCACTGCTCCCTGATGTGAGAAGTCGTCGACTGGTGTTTTACCATGGTGAAAACCAAAAGAATCCCCGCTCCTCGGCTGGCTCCCTCCGCCTTCCCGTAGATTGCATTGCCTTTCAGCCGTTTTGCCCCCTTTGCTTCCTCTCCCCATTGCTTCTACCTGGTGCCATGGCGGCGCAGCAGATCACGGAGTCCGAGGTGAGGCGCCTCACACAGGAGCTCCATGCCAAGGATGTGGAGCTCAGGGCCAAGGACGTGGAGCTCCGTGAGCTCAAGGAGGAGAGGAGTGCCATGCTCCTCCGTTATGTGCGGGAGTTCACGGAGCTTCAAAAGCAGCAGGCTCCCACCACAAAGATGCTCGAGGCATCAGCGGCGTTGCTGCAGAAAGCGGGAGATACGATAGGCCGTCAGGGGAGCCGGCTGGAGCACGAGCGGGCCGATCGTGACGAGGTCCAGGATCGCCTCAGCCACTTGGTGAACCAAGTTGCCACGCACGTGTTGCGGCTCCGCGATGCCTACCGTCGTGCCAGCGCGACGATGCCGGCCGTCGGGCTAAACCTGTTCGACCACCCGGTCAACTTCAACGAGCTGCGGCTTCCTGACCTGGTCTCCTTCTTCACCTATATCTCCGAGGAGCTGAGCCGTCTCTGCGCGATGGTGGGGGCTGAGCTGGACAAGGAGGGGTTGCACGCTGCCGTCGCCGTTGCCGGGCGAATCCTTTCAGGGCTCCGTCACCGGAATCCATTCGTGCCATTGGACCTCGTCTTTGACGAGCTGGCTCCCGTCGACCGGGAGCGGGCTCTGCGGGCGGTTGCACCCTGCATCACCAACATCGTGCGCCTCGAGAAGCAGAGGGACTTCGGTGGTGTTTAGGCGCCCTCTGCATGGGCATGTCCATGTCTCGGCGCAACATGACCGTTGGATCAAACTCAGATGGTGCAGATCCGTCACTGTAGCACAAAGCGTGTGGGTGTGTTTGGTTGCATTCTCATCTCAATATAGTTGTTTCCTCTTCGTGTATTTTTGTCAACCGACTAGTGTGGACTAGTTCTGTTAACATTGATCTCACCATTCATTCTCGACCGGACAGTCGAAAAAGCGGTACTATGTTACATATAGGAGTAGTTGACATGCGCACAACACAACAACAAGATTGTGTAGTACTAACGTATGAACCACTGCAAATGCCTAGTAGTAGGAGCACTGTGTATGTTCAAGTGGCTGCCGTGTTTCGCACTCCTCCGTCGTAAGAGTGGAAACGCTTGTTGTAATCATTTTTTTCTTCAGAATGAAAAACAGTGGACACGCTCTACCGTGCGGATCCTCCTCCAGCCATGCACTAAATTACTCACTTTTGCCGACGTGTGGGACAGCCAGCACCTGGGTCCACCAGCCATGCACTAAATTACTCCGTAGTAGAGTGACAGTAGACTAACCCGATCGAACCACCGCAGTAATGCCCAATGAGCCGTCAAATCACAAAGCCCCCTCCTTTCCAGCAGTAAATTGGACGAACGAAGCAACCATCATTTCACTCTTCTGTCTCAGCTTCCTCTCTTGAAGAAAACCCCCACTCGCTTCGCTTCTCCCTCATCTCGTTCCTCCTTTCACTCTTCTCTCTCAGCTTCCTCTCTTGAATGGACGCCGGAGCACCGGCCGACTTGATGTCTATGGCTCTGGCCAAAACCGTTGAGGCTCATGGTACGAAGAAGCACAAGCACCCCACCGAGACTACCGCAGACAAGCTCAAAGCCATCACCCTGTCCAAGCCCCCCTCTCCGGGATCCCTCATTAAGCAAGTCCAGGTAATGTCTCTTGTTGACGATCTTTTTCTCGATCTTGATCGTGTTTTTTCATCTAACACGTAGTACTAGTACTGGTAGTACAACTTTTTGGGTGATCTTGCATGTGATTTTAGTGTGCCAAATGACGGTTCTAAATTCCTCTTTTGACCAAAACAAGCAAGAGGTTGACACTGATTTCTTATAGATTACTTTCAAGTACTCCCTCTGTCCCAAATTTATTGTCTTAGATTTGTCTAGATACGGATGTATCCAATACTAAAATGTGACTTGATACATCCGTATCTAGACAAATCTAAGACAAGAATTTTGGGACGGAGGGAGTACTTTATGAACATCAATGCTACCTTTTAAGAGGGTATATTTGCCTCAGTAACTTGTGTTATGGATATTGCATGTAATCCCTCTACTCTCATGCCTTTGAAGACATGTTCTAGTGTCTTTGTTCACTCATTTCTGTGCGTATATGTAGTCATATATGGAGTATAATATCGAAAATCATCTTATATTTCTGAACGGAGGTAGTAATGAAATATGGTTTCTGTTTGAATTAGAACCAGGTCCGCGGTGGAGATGAAGTTCTCAAAGTCATGCCATGTGAACTGGAAGACCTGATGATGAGTTCTACTGCTGAACTATCCAGCTGATGTGTCCTTGTCGCCACGTGTCCTGAACTAGTGTTTTCCTGTAGCATTGTTGTCAGACGTGTTCTCGAGGCTGTACTTGACCACAACAATTTCCTGGTTGTGCCTTCGATTACGACTGGTGTGGTTCTTGTAAAGCTTCCCAACAAATCTGATGCAGCCTGTCTTCATCATCATGTTTATGAGTGGAAAGACCACTCTGTTAGGTTCTCCAAGGCTGACAAGATGGTGATGGTGCATGTAGACATCTCACACGAAGTCCATGGCCTAGTCAGTTATGCAGGGTTCATCCCGTAGGTCGGTGGCAAGAAATAGTCTGCAGAGTTTAGTTAGTGCAACTTTGCTTGTCTGTAGTAAGTACTATTGTTCAGTACTTGATTTGTGTTTGTGAAACCTGTATTGTTTATTAGTACTGCCGCTTTTGGTGTGTGGTCAGCCCTGAGAACGGTCTATGTTAATTTCTGTCCACTCAATTCAGTCTGTACAATTTGAAGTATCCAGATCATCTTTTTTGTGAGGACGGTTTATCAATTATGGTTACACTCCAATATCTGTATGCATTGCAGGGTTTATCGCACCCACCAGGATTTCCAGTCCCATGGATGTTCGGTCCATACGATTTGTCACGGCCTTTGGACTGTCCTGCTTGTGGGAGTAGGCAGGGCCCCTGCATGCCACGCGTAGTTGGACGATCAATCTTCTGTTTAGTACTTCAACATAGTGATTTACTGGTAAGGATTCACTCGTGTCACATCAAGTAAATCTTATTTATTTACTGTCTAAATCATATTGATTTAATGTCATGTTTTCTTTCTTTTCCTGCAATTTTACGGTGCAGGTTCTGCCATGTGACATTCATCACAGAATAAACCATTTGGTTTGCTCTACGATGGCTATTTTTCCAGGTTTCACTTCTTATGTCGTGTCAGTAACGAAGGCACTGTCCATCACTTATATTACTGGAAAAAATTGGATCAGTCTGTTGTCTGAGTACAAGCTGAATCCCTATGATGAACTGCAGTTTGGTTTAACAAAAACGCCACAATTAGTCCTTCTCGCATTTAAAAGAAATGAAGAAAAAAACTGGACCACGATCACGGATCCTAGTCAAGTTAGAGAGCTGATCATAGCAGACCAGACACGATCACCGATGTCGCATAGATCGAGCACCGACAGTTTCTCTAGCACTGACAGCGGCAGCAGCTCAGTCTGATCCAGCTGAGGATTGGGCACCGACCACGTCAATGGATCAGTCTGATCTACTGGAGGATCGGGCATCCACACCGGCACCAGCTCTACAAGGAGCACCATCTCCGGCAGCAGGAGCAGCTTCGGCACCTGCACCAACACTTGCACTTGCATTTGGTCCGGCCCGTGTAGTTGCACCGACAAAAGACTGGGCTGCAGTTCTCACTTCATATACCAAAGTCCTTACAAAAACCGACATTTCCACCTTCTTGGTAGGCATTGGCCGCCCAAGTGCTTCGTTCTTTTTTCTTTCCATGTTGTTTCACATGATTCACTGTGTTGATCTAACTGTTTGGGTATGTCTTCTTGTTTTCAAACAGAGAATTCCTAGAGCAACGAGGGAGTCGTTCAACAATCCGGGCGACCGCGGCCAAGTTTCTCTTACCATGCACAGCCTTGGTGTCAATGAACCTGCTCAATATACCGTAAGTACAAAGGATGGTCGCATGATTATTGATGCTAAAGGATGGTCAAGGTTCAAATCTAAATCATATCTTGCGGTAGGGGATGATGTAAAAATCGAACTTTCTCGGCAAGGAGAGCTGGTCCAAATCAACTTTGAAATTCTTCAGTAGCAGCACGCAACTGCCAAACTGATCTATCCTCCGAGAGATTTTGATGTAATAATCTGGCATGGTGAAACAAGTGTCATGTGTGTATAAGTAGTACGACAATATTATTGATCACATGGTATATCGTTGATAGAATTGCAACTCTGATTGCTGGTTAGGAACTGTCGTTCGATTTCATTCCAACAACTGCCGTGCTTTATTCAATTTTGTGTATTCGCCTTGCGACAACATCTAAAACCAGCACAGTACCGATCTCTTGCAATATGAAAAGCGCTGAGGTAGAACACATGGCCCCCCAAACATGCAGGGTCGGCCTGCGGCCCAAATTCCAGAACCGTGAGCCTATCTGAGTATTATATTCTCAGCTGAACCCCCATAAAAAAAGTTGAACCCCCATAATGCCCGTGCATTGCAGAGGCAGTATATTTCTCGGCAAGGCGAGCCTATGATATAAAATATTTGTATATTTCTTTACAGAGGGAGTATCTCTCTATCAAAAAATATATTTATGTGTAACTAGTTACTCCTATCTTTCTACTTCCTTTCGCTGATATGTGGGGCAACCAGCAACGGGGTCCACGTGCCATACGCACAAATTAGAGTGCACAACTTCACGGTAGACACACCCCGGTCGTAGCGCCGTAGTAATGCCCAATGAGCCGTCAAATCACAACCCCCCCTTTCCAGCTTTAGCAGTAAGCTGGACGAACGAAGCGGCAATATTTCACTGGGCCTGAATCCCCTTCTCCCTCGTATGCTTGTTCAGAGAAAACCCCCGCTCAGCGATTGCATAGGGTTTTCTCATGGAGAACCATGTACGAATTCTTCATCCATCCCCGATAAATCCAAGTCCCTTGGTCGCAGGTAATCCTAGGATGGCAGCCGCCGCCGTTGATGCATTTTTCTTCGTACTGAATCTAGTGTGTTTCAGTTGAAGTGCCCAAAGTGCGAGTACCCTACAGATTTCTGCGCTCACGGCGAGACGCCACACTTGTTCCTTCTCATCCTACCACAACATTTTGAAACGCGCACAGTATGTTCCTAGAATCCTCTTCTCTATTCGGGAGGGTGGTTTTTTTTGAACATGCTGTGTTCTCATATTATTTTTCCTGCAGTGTATTATTTGCTCTACCAGAACACATGTACTCAAGATGCTCGGCCTTGCCATAACTGAATACACTAGTTTAATGGTCACAGTGAAGACAATCCATGGATATTGCTGCCGAGTTGGGTTCATGAACCAAGAAGATTGCTGCTTTTTTTATGGCCAAACTTGGATAAACTTTCTCAAGTGTTACGGACTGAAAGTTGGCGCACGAATGTTGATGGAAATAGCAGAACCTGGTCTCATCTTCACTGCAATCTTCCACCCCGATGTCGTTCCAATTGTTCATCCATGTTAGTTTTGTATCTGGTTCTTGCTTGTTGCCTCGATTACTTCTTAATCCACCTATTCTGTCTAACCAATCATAATTTAACTTTAGAAGTAGCAACGAATCTATCACGAAGATGCTACTTCTAACTAATATTGTCTTATAATTGGTGGCACGTGTAGGTTTTTTCAGAGTTAAGCAGTCTGCTCGTTTGTTACTCTGTAATAACTCGGCTGTTACTAATGGCACTGAAGTTGACTGGATCGACATCCACATGTTCCTACACTTTATTGATCGTCTTGAGGTCCTTGTGGGGCGTTTCTATGGTGGAAGGCCATGTGGGATATGTGTGCCACTGCTGCACTCGTTGAACAGGTCCAACTGTGTCGAGAAACTTATGGTACGAGTTGTTTTCTGTTATATATGTTGTTCATAAACTATTGCTTATACACAGTTTTACAGCTGTGATCTTCTTGAAACAGGAACTGCCGAGTTCTATTGTTCCTATATAGATGCGTGACCATAGTCGGGTCAGACTTGCGCTTGGTCACAACATGATGTTTATGTCGACCTACTCAATTCCCCTTGGAGGTGAAAAGATACTTATTCATGGGTGGTCTCAGATAATGAAGGCCCGTCCATCTTGGAGAATAGGACAGAAGATTATGTTCATGCTTTTCCATGGCTCTAAAGCGAATATCCTGTTTATTGACCACGTTGCGAGATGAAGCCGCTTTCAGAAGGTTGTGGATGCACGGGGTGGTGCCTGGGCCTTGTCCTGGGGCTTGGCGGCCTCACCCTTGGTTAACTGTAGCCTGTAGGCAAAGTAGCACTGTTCGAGGCGTGCTTTGTATGGTTGAACCTGTATAAGTACTCATACTGCTTTCAGCTTTGGTTGTTAAGTGCCCCTGCTGGTTTCAGCTAAGGTTGTTAAGTACTCCTGCTGGTTTTACAGTCTGTCGTGTTTCTTCAGTCCTATCTACCTCCAGCCGCCAAAACCAAACCACCGCCGGCGGGGCCGCCTGCTTCCGCCTCCCACGGCTGGCTGCGCCTCAGCGCACGCATCGCCGCCCACCGTCTCCTAAATCGTTAACGCCGACGTCCTCCACGCGCTTTGGTGCGCTCGCCGCGGTGCCGCCCTCTCGCGTTGTCAACATGGTCAACAAACAACAGGAATCGGCAGAAGTACGTGGAGAGGATGATAGTAGGGGCCCACCACGTCAGCGTATGAAAAAAATAAAATGCTTCCTCCTAGGGTTTTCCTGACATCTGGGACCCACGACATTGTGAGCGTATATAGTCAATAGACAAGAGAACAACACAAGATCAGCTGACACCTAGGACGTAGCTACTCGAGCAATTTTTTTTGTTTGGTATTGTTGAGACGAAGCAGGGTTTGAACTAGGTTGTGGCCCGTCTAGCCCAGGCTTATATTTTATGTTCACCATGTGACCATCCCAACTATTTTTTCTTTATGCAAATGAGCCCAGTTTATTTTTTCTGAAGAATACCCAATCCAGGCCTACTTATTTTTCTACGCCTTGAAAGTAATATGAAATGGGTTGTAAATATAAAAACAGATGGCAAATTGGCAATTACTTTTTAATTTCTGATTTTTTTCACATTTTCAGATTCCTATTTCACTGGGCATTAACCTAATTCAAATATATCTTCAAAGTACTTTAAATCTGGCTCGACATTTCGGTATTAAAAATAGTTTGGAACCCACAGAAATATGCGAAATTGGCCCTGGCCAACCAAAAAAAACGACTGCAATAAATTGCATAAGAAGTTGCGATGAGCTATATATAAATTATTAAAAAAAAGAGGGAGTGGTCTGACTTGTTGGCCTGTTTAGTTGACGTGTATGCAAGATTATTTTAGTTATTATATACTACGTCAACAAACGATTCTAGCAGACGTAACCATTGGATGTCAATCCAACGGCCGTCATGTTTCTTCAATCTCTGATCTTCTTGCTCCAGCCGTAAAAGCAGCGCCGGCGGGACCGCTTGCTCCCGCCTCCCGTGGCCGGGTGTGCTGCCGCACAGGCCTCAGTGCCCCCTACTACTCCCACCGCTGGCCAGGGCATCCCTCTACTCACCCACACCCCCTGTTATTCTGCGGCACGGCAGCCTCACATCGCAGCCGAACCGGTGAACCCTCGTACTCCTCTCCGCGCGGGCTTCCACTGCCGCATCTCCCTCGGCCCTGCGTCGTCCCCTTCCTAGGCCTCGCTGTCGTCCACCACCGTGGTGCTCTCGGCGCGGCATGGTCAATGTGGTCAACGACCGACTTCCATCGGAAGAGTACTGTACGTGGAGAGGCTGACAGCTGGGTCCACGGCAGCCGCAAGGAAGTGCCTCCTTATTACGCGGAAAATAATTATTCCTCCACCTGACATCTGGGACCCACTGGACAGGCCCCCATTATTTCGCAAAAAAACGTTCCCCCTGACTGCTGGGACCAACAGGTCGGGCCACCGTATTTCGTGAAAAAAATGTTCCCCCCGCTGTCATCTCGGACCCACCGGAAGTGCCTCCTTATTACGCACAAAAAAATGAATACCCCCTGCTAGCTGGGACCAACCTTGGTGGGAGGCTGACTTGTGGGCCTACTAAGTTGACTGGGACGGAGGCCTTTCTCAACTTTAGTCAATACATGAACGATTCTAGCTCCAGTGACCATACGATATCCATCCAACGGCCGTAGTGCTTCTTCAACCTCTGGCCTTGTTGCTCCAGCCGCCCAAAGCAGCGCCGATCGTGCCACCTGCTCCTGCCGCTCGTGGCCGGCTGTGATGCCGCGGAGGCCTCACCGCCCCCTAATACTCCCACCGCTGCCAGGCCATCCCTCTACGCACCCACACCCCTGTTATTCTACGGTGACGGCAGCCTCACACCGCAGCCGAACGAGTGAACCCTCATACTCCTCTACGCGTGGGCGTCCACTGCCGCGTCTTCCCCGGCTCCATGTCGTCCCCTTCCTAGGCCTCGCCGTCGTCCACCGCCCTGGTGCTCTCGGCGCGGCGTGGTCAAGATGGTCAAGGAATGGCTTCCATCGGACGTGGACTATACGTGGAGAGGCTGACAGCTGGGTCCACGGCCGCAGCAAGGAAGTGCCTCCTTATTACGCGCAAAATAATTATTCCTCCACCTGACAGCAGGAACCCACCGGACGGGCCACCGTATTTCGCGAAAAAGGGTTTCCCCTGTCTGCTAGGACCCACCAGCTACATCTTCGCATGCAAGGAAGTGCGTCCAAAAAAAAACGATTCGCCCCCTGACTGCTGGGACCCACCAGCTACATCTTCGCACGCAAGGAAGTGCGTCCGGGCAAAAAAAACTAAAACAATTCGCCCCCCTGACTGCTGGGACCCACCTGGTCGAAGCGTACGTACCGTTATCATTCTGGTCGCGAACGTGTACGTACATACTGGTCGATGTAGAGGCACGCACGTGTCGTAGTAGAGGCGCGCACGTGTCGTAGTAGAGGCGCGCACATAGCATGTACACGTACATACAGCAGCAAGGGTGCAAGAAAGAAAATACGGCCACGTACGTACATACGGGCAGGGTCTCGAACGCCTACTCGCGCATACGTACATGGCTGTGTCGGAATGGAGAAACAACCTCGTCGTCGTGTTCATGGGAGGCAATGGAATGTGTCGTGTTCATCGGGAGGCAACGGAACGCGTGGGAGCCAACCGGCTGGGTCGGAATGGAATGCGTGGTCGTGCTCATCGGGAGGGCTTGGACAGAATAGGCGATGGAAATGAGGCCTGGAGTACTGCACAACGGAGGAAACGGCCTTGTGTTCGACCGGCCACGTTCGAAACGGTGTCCTGTTGATCGGGAGGGGCCTGACGTACCGCAAACCAGAGGAAACGGACCTCCTACGGTCGAAACGGGGGTCCTGTTGATCGGGATGGGTGTGGCGTACCGCAAAACGGAGGAAACAGACCTCATACGGTCGAAACGGGGGTCCTGTTGATCGGGGGTGTGTGGCGTACCGCAAAACGGACGAAACCGAACTTCTATGGTCGAAACGGGGGTCCTGTTCATCGGGAGGGGTGTGGCGTACCGCAAAACGGGACTCCACAGGATACTGTTCATCTCCACCGTCGACCTCCTCCAGCCTCCATGGGCTACTGTCGACCTCCTCCAGCCTCCACGGACTCCTGTTCATCCAGCCTCCACCGCGCGCTACTCCACCGGCTACTGTTCAACCACCCCTCCACGGGCACCTCTCCACCGTCTACTGTTCATCCAGCCCTCCACACCACGGGGTCCTGTACAACCACCACTCCACGGGCACCCCTCCACCATATACTGTTCATCCAGCCCTCCACACCACGGGTTCCTGTCCATCCAGAGGAAACGCCACCGCTCACTGTTCATCCAACCCCCCCCCCCCCCCCCCCCCGCAACGCTCACTGTTCATCCCAGAGGCAGCATCGATCGGCTTCAGTTAGCAACAGTAGCGAAGGAATCGCTCCATCGGGTTCAGTTAACAGCCATCGATTGATCGCTCGGGTTCAGTAACGCGTAGCCTGTAGTGCAATCGCTCTGGTTCAGTTAGAGCCCAACGCCTCGCTCGGCTTCAGTTAGAGCCAACGCCTCGCACAAACGCGCGTACGTACGAGAGAAACATGCATCGCTCCGCCCCCGACCTCCCACCGTAAATGGCAACTCCCTGAAATTTTCCTCCCCCTCGCTTCTACCACGGTTTTTTACGTCATGGACGGCCTGATGAGGACATGACTACCTTGGATACGACAAAAAATATTGCATACATGCATATATGTCAGGTGATTTCTAGTGCAAACTATTCAATAATCTATTTATGTTATCCAGAACAAAAATACTTCACACACTTTTGTGTTTTGTCTAATTGCAGGTGTATGGGACATTTGTACAATTCACATATGAAGATAAGGGAGAAAGAGATGTTTACTTTCTGTTCAAAAAGTTCTCTCACGTTACTTTTGGGCCAAGAGAAGATAGAGTCCAAGTCTCTCACGTTCTAGATTCAGATTCGGACTGCACAGACATACCTGACTCAAAACGCCAACAACTTTTTCATACAGACTCCGAATTGGGTGATTCTTTTTTTGTTGGAATCTAGATTTCGTGCTCTTTCCATCCCAATTGGATTCATCTTCAAATTCGTCCGGAGCATTTAGATATCGACGAAACAATCAGACACTGTAGCGGAATCCGAGTCAAACAACAAGTCCAAGGGTGTTGCATCACCTCCACTTGGGCCCATGAGCCTTGTACGACCTAGGGTTGGTTTTAGGATGCCTTGGGACGTTCTCCAACCTCCTTGTCTGCTACCCCTTCCTCCAATATAAGTAGATCCATCTAGTAGCTTTTTCCTTGGGATTTGTTTAGTTAAAAGTTAGCCAACGCAACTTCGTGTACTTTGTCTGTGTCCAACGACCAGACCAAGACCACTTTCGGATCCCCACCTTTATCAATACTTCATCAATATTCGCAATATTCAGATTAATTTATCATATTCTTGCTTGTTCTTCGATTGCTTGCAGGAATAGACCTTCGTGGTCAGGTTGATTGTGCTCCAGCGTGGTCAATAACCTCTCGGAGTTGGTTTAGCGATTGCTAAGGCGCAACATCGTGCATGTTTCAAGTCGGATCGTCAAAGTCATCTTCACCAAATCGATAGTTATTATCTCATCGAAAGATCGGGACACCCCGCCTCTATCAAGTGGTATCAGTTTTCAGGTTGCTCGGTGAGAATTTCCAGTTTTCCCTAGATTAGATTTATTTTCTTACCTATTGTCCATGAAAAAAAGCCACAGAAAAAAGTTAGATCTATTCATCCTTTGTCCAAGCCGGTCTGAGCCTTTACAATTTTCTTTTCATTCTTTGCATTATTGAATTATCGGTTGCATCGTCGTGTCGAGTTGCTGGTCTTAGTGTCTAGTTTGTTTAGAGTTTTGAGTTCTGCTCACATTAGTCACGCCGCCGCTGCATCGTTATCACTTCCGCTGTCCACCACCCATCCATCAATTTCCACCATGTACTACCCATTGTTCTACCCATTGTTCGTTGTCATAATCATAGTTGAGATCGTCACATCTTCACTTGATCCAATCTGCATCTTATCTAGTTTGTTTTGGAAAGAGCGAGAGAGAAGAAAGATGGAGAAAAAGAAAAGAAAAAAAAGGAAAGAAAAAAAGAGAGAAAGAAAAAGAAAAAAAAGTGTGGAAAAAAAAGGAAGACAAAAAAACAAAATTCGGATCTATCTAGACTCAATCTCGTAGTTGAATTCGGATTGAAATCTGTTTTGTGCACTGTTCAGTAAAACAGGCATAACTTCCTCATACGAAGTCCGTTTTAGCTCTACAAGTTCTCAAATTAAAGCTAGCGACTAGACGCATCTGAATAGTTGCAAAAGCTAGTTCAATATTTGGCGTCTCAAAATCAGCTTCTAAATATGTCTTTTTGCCCTCTGAAGTTCGCGCATACAGTTTGTTCCAGTTTCTCAGGCCAGTTTTAGAATTCTTTGACTCCTCATATCAATTCGGAATTGAGTGATTCTTTTTGCATTGGAAAGCTTAAGTTAGTAGCAAATTTTTTAAGGGGAAAGTTGGAGAGAGAGTTGTTATATATCCTGCTTGGCAGTTGTTATTCATCATTATCTTTACTGCCGTTGTGATTTTCACTTATATCTTGTTGTCCAGAGCTACTTATCCTTCATTGATGCTAGTTGTGCTATGCCGTGACCTCATTAGTGTTCTAGGCTCGCGTCTCTAGTCCGGTCTAGCCTAGGACCAGTACAGTACCGTCGTCGAGCGTTTATTCAACATTGCATCTTTGAATTGATTATTGCTAATATTTTGCTACCATATATAGCCAACCCAGCTCCATATATTTATACACCGTGTATACGTACGTTCCCCTGACAATCGCTTTACACAATCTTCAGAGTTACTTGACACCACTGGTTGCCTGTCACCACCTGTCGCATGGTAAGAACTTGTAAGATATTGATATTTGCTTACTGTGAGCACGTTACAACCACATCCTAGTAGTTCATAGGAACATTATTCTCGAATTTTGTTTCTTGTTTCTACTAATCATGACAAGTACCGGAGATAGAAGTTGTTGGACGACGAATACATCTTCATCATCACGAGAGTTGGGACAACACACACAAGCACATGGCCAGGTTAGCTCTTTACCATCATTTGAGGGTAGATTTAATCCTGCTATTTATCTAGCTTCGGAGCTTGAAGTAGAACAAGTTTTTAGTCACCATGACTTTTCTGAACTTGAGCGAGTACGAGCTGCCACTAGAGCATTTACTGGTTTTGCTTTTGTTAGGTGGAGTGTGCATTGTAAGAAAAACATTGATAACCAACCCAAAACTTGGAAAGATTTGAAACATGTAATGAGACAACAATTTTTCCCTCCTTACTACCGTCGTGAATTGCTTCGAAATTTGAACAATTTAAACAAGGCAACAACACTATTCATGCATACTACCAAGAGTTCAAATCTTATATGCATCATTGTGACATAGAAGAATCTGAGGATGATACAATGAATAGATTTTTTGGTGGTTTGAACCATGATATTCAGGCAGAATTTCAGTATATTCCTCGTTGCATTACTGGTATGTATGTTCGTGCTTGTACCTTTGAGAGACAGTTACAGGAGGATGCATTGGATGACTACAACAACTACTATTCCAATTCATGCTCACTACCATCGGTTGATTCCTCCACCGTTGCACCTACTAGAGCAGCCACACGTCAGATTGTGAGTGTGACATCATCTCAAGTGTATGGTACATTGTCATTGTCCATACCTACATCAGCTACATCTCTGCGACAAGGTAACAATAAAGGTATTGATGATATAACTTCCCATGAGAATGATGCATGCCTAAATAACTTAAATACATCATGTGTTGAGTTACCTGTTGATTGGAGCAAGCCACCTATTTTAGAGAATCATGTTATTGTCATGAATGCATCATGTGATCAAACAACTAAAATACCAACAATTTTGAGTGTGCCCATTGAATTAACTATTGAGGTCAAAGAACCATGTGAATTAGAAAATAAATTAGATTTGGATCAAATACATTTTAAAATGATTGTGCCAATGTTTAATCATTTTGATATGACCTCTAACCTTGGTGACCATTCTGTGTCAAATGACTTATTGCATGTTTTCTTATTTAAGCATGTTGTAGCATGTAAATTTGATGCATGTAAGGTTTATTCACCAATTTTGGGATGGTTTAATGATGAATATTGTCAATCTTTTGATAGGAATAAGAGCTTCACTTATATGTGCAAACTGAGTTGCAATATTTTCATGCCTTCTACTTATGATAATATTTTGGCTTTATATTTTATGATCTATAAAAGTTACTCATGTATACATGTGTCATATGTGCAAAAATCAAGGAAAGTAAAAATGGATGACATATACATATACAACATGTATACCTTGTCTCTTTTGTTAGCCACATTTCAGATTAAGCAACGCCGAGGACGGCTTTGTTTTCAAAAAGGGGAGGATGATGAGGACATGACTACCTTGGATACGACCAAATATATTGCATACATGCATATTTGTCAGGTGATTTCTAGTGCAAACTATTCAATAATCTATTTATGTTATCCAGAACAAAAATACTTCACACACTTTTGTGTTTTGTCTAATTGTAGGTGTATGGGACATTTGTACAATTCACATATGAAGATAAGGGAAAAAGAGATGTTTACTTGTTGTTCAAAAAGTTCTCTCACATTACTTTTGGGCCAAGAGAAGATAGAGTCCAAGTCTCTCACGTTCTGGATTCAGATTCGGACTACACAGACATACCTGACTCAAAAGGCCAACAAGTTTTTCATACGGACTCCGAATTGGTTGATTATTTTTTTGATGGAATCTAGATTTTGTGATCTTTCCAGCCCAATTGGATTCATATTCAAATTCGTCCGGAGTGTTGAGATATTGACGAAACAATCAGACACTATAGCGGAATCCGAGTCAACAACAAGTCCAAGGGTGTTGCATCACCTCCACTTGGGCCCATGAGCCTTGTACGACCTAGGGTTGGTTTTAGGATGCCTTGGGACGTTCTCCCACCTCCTTGGCCGCCACCCCTTCCTCCTATATAAGTAGATTCATCTAGTAGATTTTTCCTTGGGATTTGTTTAGTTAAAAGTTAGCCAACGCAACTTCGTGTACTTCGTTTGTGTCCAACGACCAGACCAAGACCACTTTCGGATCCCCACCTTTATCAATACTTCATCAATATTCACAATATTCAGATTGCTTTATCATATTCTTGCTTGTTCTTCGATTTCTTGCAGGAATAGACCTTCGTGGTCAGGTTGATTATGCTCCAGTGTGGTCAATAACCTCTCGGAGTTGGTTTAGCGATTGCTAAGGCGCAACGTCGTGCATGTTTGAAGTCGGATCGTCAAAGTCATCTTCACCAAATCGATAGTTATTATCTCATCGAAAGATCGGGACACCCCGCCTCTATCACGGCCCAAAGAATGTCATGCAGCTGCGTCTCCGGACCGCCCAGGACGAAAAGCCCATTTTCTATCATGATTTTTTGTCATAGAAGTAGGAGCCCACCACATCTATGATGATACCGGGTTTTGTCACAATTATCGTCATAGAAGTGTCATATGTATGACAGAAAAAAAATTCGTTCGGCCCAAAATGTCACGGATGTGTCTTTTTTTTGTAGTGAGGGTGGGGGCACGCCCACCCCCCTAGGGCGCTCCTAGCACCCTCGTGGCCGCCTCGGCTGCTTCTTGTCGTCCACTCCAAGTCTCCTAGATTGCGTTTGTTCCAAAAAGATCGCTCCCGAAGGTTTCATTCCGTTTGGACTCCGTTTGATATTCCTTTTCTTTGAAACACTAAAATAGGCAAAAAAAAGCAATTCGGGCTAGGCCACCGGTTAGTAGGTTAGTCCCAAAAATGATATAAAAGTGTAAAGTTAAGCCTATAAACATCCAAAACGGGTAATATAATAGCATGGAACAATAAAAAATTTAGATACATTGGAGACGTATCAAGCATCCCCAAGCTTAATTCCTACTCGTCCTCGAGTAGGTAAATGATAAAAACAGAATCTTTTATGTGGAATTCTACCTAGCATATTTCTCAATGTAATTCTCTTTATTGTGGTACGATTGTTTGGATCCAAATGATTCAAGATAAAAGTTCATTTAACATAAAAATAGTAATACTTGAAGCATACTAACAAAGTAATCATGTCTTATCAAAATAGCATAGCCAAAGAAATCTTATCCCTACAAAATCATATAGTTAGGCTATGCTTCATTTCATCACACAAAATACTCCCATCATGCACAAACCCGGTTTCAGCCAAGCAATTGGTTCATAATTTTTAACGCGCTTCAGCTTTTTCAACTCTCATGCAATACATGAGTGCAAGCCATGGATATAGCACTATGTGTGGAATAGGATGGTGGTTGTGAAGAAGACAAAAAGGGAGAAGATAGTCTCACATCAACTAGGCGTATCAACGGGCTATGGAGATGCCCATTTATAGATATCAATGTGAGTGAGAAGGGATTGCCATGCAATGGATGCACTAGAGCTATAAATGTATGAAAGCTCAACAAAAGAAACTAAGTGGGTGTGCATCCAACTTTCTTGCTCACGAAGACCTAGGGCATTTTGAGGAAGCCCATCATTGGAATATGCAAGCCAAGTTCTATAATGAAAATCCCACTAGTATATGAAAGTGACAACATAGGAGACTCTCTATCATGAAGATCATGGTGCTACTTTGAAGCACAAGTGTGGAAAAGGATAGTAACATTGTCCCTTCTCTCTTTTCTCTCATTTTTGGTGGGCTTCTTTGGCCTCTTTTTTTATTTGGGCTTCTTTGGACTCTTTTATTTTTATAACGTTCGAAGTCTCATCCCAAATTGTGGGGAAATCATAGTCTCCATCATCCTTCCTCACTTTGGGACAATGCTCTAATAATGAAGATCATCACACTTTTATTGATTTACAACTCAAGAATTACAACTCAATACTTAGAACAAAGTATGACTCTATGTGAATGCCTCCGGCGGTGTACCGGGATATGCAATGAATCAAGAGTGACATGTATGAAAGAATTATGAAGGTGGCCTGCCACAAATACGATGTCAACTACATGATCATGCAAAAGCAATATGACAATGATGGAGCGTGTCATAATAAACAGAACGGTGGAAAGTTGCATGGCAATATATATCGGAATGGCTATGGAAATGCCATAATAGGTAGGTATGGTGGCTGTTTTGAGGAAGGTAAATGGTGGGTGTATGATACTGGCGAAAGTTGCGCGGCATAATAGAGGCTAGCAATGGTGGAAGGGTGAGAGTGCGTATAATCCATGGACTCACATTAGTCATAAAGAACTCATATACTTATTGCAAAAGTTTACTAGCCCTCAAAGCAAAGTACTACTACGCGTGCTCCTAGGGGAAGGATTGGTAGGAGTTAACCATCACGCGATCCCGACCTCCACACATAAGGAAGGCAATCAAAAGAGCACCCCATGCAACAAATTTGTTACACAACTTTTACCATATGTGCATGCTACCGGACTTGCCAACTTCAACACAAGTATTTCTCAATTTCATAATTACCCAACTAGCATGACTCTAACGTTACCACCTTTATATCTCAAAACAATTATCTAGCATCAAATTGATCATAGCATTCAATGCACTTTATATGATACTTTTTATCATACCCAACTTGGATGTCCATCATTTTAGGACCAATTTTATAACCATAGCAAATACCATGCTGTTCTAAAAGACTCTAAAAATATATAAGTGAAGCATGAGAGATCAACAATTTCTACAAAATAAAGCCACCGCCGTGCTCTAAAAGATATAAGTGAAGCACTAGAGCAAAAATTATCTAGCTCAAAAGATATAAGTGAAGCACATAGAGTATTCTAATAAATTCCGAATCATGTGTGTCTCTCCCAAAAGGTGTGTGTAGCAAGGATGATTGTGGTAAACTAAAAAGCAAAGACTCATATCATACAAGACGCCCCAAGCAAAATACATATCATGTGGTGAATAAAAATATAGCTCCAAGTAAAGTTACCGATAAACAAAGACGAAGGAGGGGATGCCTCGAGGGGATGCCTTCCGGGGCATCCCCAAGCTTAGGCTTTTGGTTGTCCTTGAATATCTTGGGGTGCCATGGGCATCCCCAATCTTAGGCTCTTGCCACTCCTTATTCCATAGTCCATCAAGTCTTTACCCAAAACTTGAAAAGTTCACAACACAAAACTCAACAGGAAATCTCATAAGCTCCGTTAGTGCAAGAAAGAAAAACCACCACATAAGGTACTGTAATGAACTCATTCTTTATTTATATTAGCGTTAAACCTACTGTATTCCAACTTATCTATGGTTCATACCCCCGCCCCCCGATACTAGCCATAGATTCATCAAAATAAGCAAACAATACACGAAAAACAGAATCTGTCAAAAACATAACAGTCTGTAGTAATCTGTAACTTTCAAATACTTATGGAACTCCAAAAATCCTAACAAAATAGGAAGTCTTGGGAAATTTGTCTATCGGTCTACTGCAAAAATAATCAAATAAAAAACACGTTTCTGTTATTTATTAAAATTATTCTCGTGCACGCAAAAGTTTCTATTTTTCAGCAGAATCAAATTAACTATCACCGTAGGTTATCCTATAGGTTCTACTTGGCACTAACATAAAAACACATCTAAACAGAAGCTAGATGAATTATTTTACACTAAAAAGAAAAAAAAAAGCAAGGAACAAAAATAAAATTGGGTTGCCTCCCAAGAAGCGCTATCGTTTAACGCCCCTAGCAAGGCATAAAAGCAAGAATAGATCTAGGTGTTGCCATCTTTGGTATTCAATTCATAAGTGTCTCTCATAATAGATTCATAAGGTAATTTGATTTTCTTTCTTGGAAATTGTTCCATTCCTTTCCTTAATGGAAATTGAAATCTAATATTTCCTTCCTTCATATCAATAATTGCACCAATTGTTCTAAGGAAAGGTCTACCAAGAATAATAGGACATGAAAAATTACAATCTATATCAAGAATGATAAAATCTACGGGCACATAATTCCTATTTGCAACAATAATAACATCATTAATCCTTCCCATAGGTTTCTTAATGGTGGAATCCACAAGGTGCAAGTTTAAAGAGCAATCATTAAATTCACGGAAACCTAGCACATCACATAAAGTTTTTGGAATCGTGGAAACACTAGCGCCCAAATCACACAAAGCATAGCATTCAGAATCTTTAATTTTAATTTTAATAGTAGGTTCCCACTCATCATAAAGTTTTCTAGGGATAGAAACTTCCAATTCAAGTTTTTCCTCATAAGATTGCATCAAAGCATCAACGATATGTTTGGTAAAAGCTTTATTTTTATTATAAGCATGAGGAGAATTCAACACGGATTGCAACAAGGAAATACAATCTATTAAAGAACAATTATCATAATTAAATTCCTTGAAATCCAAAATAGTGGGTTCATTGCTATGTAAAGTTTTGACCTCTCCAATCCCACTTTTAGCAATTTTAGCATTAAGATCTAAAAACTCTGAATCATTGGGACGCCTTTTAACTAAAGTTGACTCATCTCCAGTCCCATCATTATCAAAATTCATATTGCAAAACAAAGATTTAATAGGGGACACATAAATCACTTTTAGATCATCATCATTATTTTCCCCTAACCCTTCTGGTTTGGCAGCCATCTTATTAACTAAGGGTGCTTGCTTATAAAAAATTTGGGCTATTGATTTTTCAAGACGAGCAATCTGAGAATTCAAACCATAAAATTCCTTAGACATATCATCAAGTTCTTTATTCATGTACTCCATAAAGCTTTTTTGTTTTTTAAGCTCATTTCTAAAGAAATTATTATGCTAAAATTGTAAAGTCATAAAGCTTCTAATGTTGATTTCGATCTCTTCCAACCTTCTAAGATGAAGATCAGCGTTCTTAGGCAAAGCCATAAGGGCAAACAGGCACACAAGACGCAAACGAAAAAGAGGCGAACAGAAAAGAGAGGGCGAATAAAACGGCAAGGGTGAAGTGGGGGAGAGGGAAACGAGAGGCAGATGGCAAATAATGTAATGCGAGGGAGATGAGTTTGTGATGGGTACTTGGTATGTCTTGACTTGAGCGAAGACCTCCCCGGCAACGGCGCCAGAAATCCTTCTTGCTACCTCTTGAGCACTGCATTGGTTTTCCCTTGAAGAAGAAAGGGTGATGCAAAGTATTTCCCTCAGTTTATGAGAACCAAGATATCAATCCAGTAGGAGGCTCCTCACAAGTCCCTCGTACCTACACAAACAAACAAGAACCTCACAACCAACACGATAAAGGGGTTGTCAATCCTTTCACGGCCACTTGCAAAAGTGAGATCTGATAGAGATAAGATAAGATAAATATTTTTGGTATTTTTATGATATAGATTAGAAAGCAAAGATTGTAAAATAAAGTAGATTGGAAACTTATCTAATAAAAGATAGACCCGGGGGGCCATAGGTTTCACTAGTGGCTTCTCTCAAGATAGCATAAGTATTACGGTGGGTGAACAAATTACTGTCGAGCAATTGATAGAAAAGTGCATAGTTATGAGATTATCTAGGCATGATCATGTATATAGGCATCACGTCCGTGACAAGTAGACCGAAATGATTCTGCATCTACTACTATTACTCCACACGTCGACCGCTATCCAGCATGCATCTAGAGTATTAAGTTCATAAGAACAGAGTAACGCATTAGGCAAGATGACATGATGTAGAGGGATAAACTCAAGCAATATGATATAAAACCACATCTTTTTATCCTCGATGGCAACAATACAATACATGCCTTGCTGCCCCTGCTATCACTGGGAAAGGACACCACAAGATTGAACCCAAAGCTAAGCACTTCTCCCATTGCAAGAAAGATCAATCTAGCAGGCCAAACCAAGGTGATAACTCGAAGAGACTTGCAAAGATAATCAATCATACATAAAATAATTCAGAGGAGATTCAAATATTTCTCATAGATAAACTTGATCATAAACCGACAATTCATCGGATCTCGACAAACACACCGCAAAACGAGTTACATCGAATAGATCTCCAAGAAGATCGAGGAGAACTTTGTATTGAGATTCAAAGAGAGAGAAGAAGCCATCTAGCTAATAACTATGGACCCGAAGGTCTGTGGTAAACTACTCACAACTCATCGGAGAGGCCTTGGCGATGATGTAGAAGCCCTCCATGATCGATTACCCCTCTGGCAGAACGCCGGAAATGGCTCCAAGATGGGATCTCACGGGTACAGAAGGTTGCGGCGGTGGAAATAGGTTTTCGTGGTGCTCCTGGATGTTTTCAGGGTACGAGAGTATATATAGGCGAAGGAGGTCGGTCAGGGGAGCCTCGAGGGGCCCACGAGGGTGGGGGGCGCGCCCACCCCCTAGGGCGCGCCTGGCACCCTTGTGGCCGCCTCGGCTGCTTCTTGACGTCCACTCCAAGACTCTTGGATTGCATTTGTTCCAAAAACATCGCTCCCAAAGGTTTCATTCTGTTTGGACTCTGTTTGATATTACTTTTCTTCGAAACACTGAAATAGGCAAAAAAACAGCAATTCGGGCTGGGCCTCTGGTTAGTAGGTTAGTCTCAAAAAATGATATAAAAGTGTAAAGTAAAGCCCATAAACATCCAAAACGGATAATATAATAGCATGGAACAATCAAAAATTATAGATACGTTGGAGACGTATCAATCCTTGCTTGCGAGTACTTTGGATGAGTACTCTCGGTTGCTTTCCTCCCTCTTTTCCCCCTTTTTCCTCTTCTTCTCGGACGTCGCAACCAGATGTTGGAGCCCAGGAGCCAGATGCCACCATCGACAATGATCCCTACTACACTAAGGGTGCCTACTACTACGTTCAGGCCGCCGACGACCATGAGTAGTTTAGGAGGATCCCAGGCAAGAGGCTTGCGCTTTTTTTGATCTGTATCATAGTTTGTGCTAGCCATCTTGTGGCAACTTGTTTAACTTATGTCTGTACCCAGATATTATTGCTTCCGCTGACTCATTTATGTTCCAGCACTTGTATTCGAGCCCTCGAGGCCCCTGGCTTGTAATATGACGCTTGTATGTCTTATTTTACTTTTAGAGTTGTGTTGTGATATCTTCCCGTGAGTCCCTGATCTTGGTCGTACACGTTTGCGTGCATGATTAGTGTACAATTGAATTGGGGGCGTCACAGACAGGTTGCTAGGAGTACTTATGCTTACATCTTCATAGCTCTCATAGGGACTAGTGACCTCACTCATGTTGACTTGTTCCTCAGACTTGTTCTGGCTATCACTTTGATCTGACATAGCTGACACTGCAAGATGACCCTATGAGTAGATGTCGATGAGATGGAGTGGATGAGCATCACAAAGTGCAGAGTTTTTGCAAAACAATTGAGTCAAAAACTTAGTTTTAGTTTTCTACAGAAAGCATTTCGGAGCTACTGATTTGTTAAACTCGGAGACACCGAAGCAACATTCTGTGTCTAAACTAGTGATCTCGGTCAGACCGAGGCACAGTTTGGTGACACCGATATTGCTAGGGTTTCACAAAGTTCTGAACTCGGTTACACCGATTTGTAAGTTCTGGTCAGACCGAAAATCACAAGTGCAATGGCCTAAGCCAAATCGGTGAGACCGATTTCTATAACTCGGTCGGTCTATGGTGAGTTCGGCGGAAACCTAACACTAAATTTTTGAATCAAATCTAAACTAAAGGAGTTTTTTGTTGGATAGGATAATCTCAAACTAATCAAGAATCATGCCATTGTCTTTGTGCTAAGGATCGGAGTAAGAGAGCACAAAGGATCGAACACATACCCTAATTTGGCGATGAGCTCGCTACGGCGGCAACGGCGGTGGAGATTTCCGTTGACAACGGTGGAGACCAGCGGCAGGAGGTCGCTGGCCATGAGGAGACGATCCGAAGACCTGAGTCGGTAGAGAAGGATACGCGCGGGCGAAAGCTTTTCAAAGGAATTTCCAAAATTTGACCCATTGGTATATATATCCTGACCCTGTCGGTGTGACCGGGTGGAATGACTCGATGGTACCGAGATGCAGAATCGCAAGCGGTTACTGCAACTCGGTGTGACTGAATTGTTCAAATCGGTTGCACCAAGATTGAAAACCTAGATCAACTCAATGAACTCGGTATGACCGAAAGGAATGAATTAGTCAGACCAAAATGCATAGAGAGCTTTTGGAAGTTTTAAGTCTATGACGAATCGGTGACTCCGAGTGCTCCTCACCCAGAGGGTTCGAATCTGACCTGATCAAATTTTGTGATGTAGCATGAATAGAGTTTGAGACGGGAAAAGCATATATAGCTAGAGGGACTTCTTAGGCATTATTTTCCATCCATTTGGTCAAAAGAAAAAGAGCCAAACAATCAAAGCAACAAATGGATGTCCTCGAATGAGAAAAATATGCAATCAACATGCTCACACAATAAAATGGCAAATTAAATATGTGGCAAAACATGCACAATCACTCTAGCATCTATCAAACAGTTGGTGATGACTAGGTCGTCTATATATGAGTATATTGACTTAGGAGTCAAATGAGAACATTTGATCATAGGTCATACTCATCGTTTAAGCAGAAGTGGGGTTACCACTTTTACATACAGCATTGTTGTGTTCACACCATTAGAGTTTCTTTAGCCCAATTCTTAGAGTAAAGATCCTCCTAGATTTGATATCCCCCCTTAGAGGGATGAACTAACCTTGGGTTTTGTCGAAGATGACTTCATGTAGGTCTGGAAGATGTGGATGCTCATTGTTGATGTAGATCATTTGTAGCAATCCATTGGAGAGTGTTGCACTTTCAATACCTACATGGGTTAGTCCCACAAGGAACAAACAAGGATATCCATAGACATAGAGTGAAGCACACACAGGGTGATATCCATGAAAGCATTAGATTACCTTGTCCCTTGTCTTACCAACAAGAGGGTTTGTGACTCCTTGAAGTAGCGCAAGATGTGGAAGTTGTTTGCACTTGTCCTTGCCAAAATGAATATGAGTGAAAAACGTTAGCGGAGTCACCCTCAAGAACTCTCTAGTTCTTCTTCTTCGGGATCCACATCAACTTGATGGGAATCCTAGGGGTTTTAGTCATACTTGATGAAGTGGAACTTGATGTAGACTTTGGAACCCGCTTGACCAAGGCCTTTGAAGCTTCTTTAAATGCATCAATCTCCTCTTGAAGCTTGTCCTTGCCTTTTAGCTTGTGGTCTTGTGGTGGAAGATCATCTTGAGCTTGTGTTCCCTTGAAGGAAGTAGGATCATACTTCTCTTGTTGAGGAACAAACTTCGTCTTGGGATATTGATCTTCTTCCCACTCAACTCCATTGGCATTGAACTTTCGTTCAAAACCAGCACCTTGATTCTTCCGGTGCCTTCCTTGCTTCCGTACAATTTCCTCAAATTGCTTACTTTCAGCAAGGCTCTTGTAAACACCTTTCTCTATAATTCCCTTCAATATGCTATTTTCTTGCTCAAGTGTAACTTGGCTAAGAGAATCATTAGTGGAATCAAGAGAACTACTAGAAGCAACAATATTGGATTTAGCATGATTATTGTTACTACTAGAAGAAGAATCTTTCTTACTCTTGTTGCTAGTTTTTACTTGTGGCATGTAAGTAGACAAGAGTAAATACTTGGCAATGCAAGAAGAACTTTTCTTCTGAAGATCATCATTGATGGCTTTTAAGAACCCATGTTCTTGCTCTAGGTTGAGCTTTTTGAAGCGTAGCTTCTCATGAGTTTTTAGAAGTTCTTGATGATCTTCTAAAGTAGTTTCATGAGCTAACTTAAGAGTGTTTAGTTCTTTAGTTAGACGCTCAATCCCCTTCTTGTCATTGTCGTTAGTTTCATCTTGATTAGCATGATTAATAGCAATTTCATCATAGTATTCATCACTAGAGTTGTCAACAAGTAAATCATCATCACCTAGCAAAGCATCTTCATCACTATTGAAATCAACAGAGTCGGGGTGTGATACCTTGGGGCCTTTAGCCATGAAGCATCTTCCAATTCCTTCATTTGGTGACTCAAATATGTCATAGGAGTTGGTTGACACAAGTGCTAGACCGGCAACACCTTCATCTTGAGTATATTCAGAGTCGGAGTGATAACTTCTCTCAGAGTGGTGATCAGAGTCGGAACCGGATACCCATTCACCAACATGAGCTTGATGTCTTCATTTTGTGTAGCTCCTTGATGACTTGTCCTTTCTTTCCAAATCCTTGCTTCGGTGAGAGGTTCTTCGTTCATAGTGATCATCTCTACTCCTTCTCTCCCTTGGAGGTGATTCTTCCCTTTTGCTTCTCCTTTTAGGTGAGTCATCTCTTTGTTTGTAGGGAGCCGTACACTCATGGGAGTAGTGTCCGGGTCTTCCACAATTGTAGCAATGTCGCTCACGACTAGAAGATCTTTTGTCATTGTAGGACCTTGACTTGGAACTCCTTTCCTTGCTTCTACTCTTGTAGAACTTGTTGAAGTTCTTCACCATTAAGCTCAATTCTCCATTGAAGGCTTGTTTCTCACTTGATGATGTAGGAGCATCACATGAGGCTTTGTAAGCACCACTAGACTTGTTGTGAAGTTCTTCTTTGTCCTTGAGTGACATCCCATGAGCAAAGATTCTTCCAATGACTTCATTGGCTTGAGATCTTTGTAATTTGGCATCATTTGGATCAAAGTGCACACGGTATCATATTTTCCATCCAAGGATCTTAGGATCTTCTTGATGATGACTCTGTCAGTCATCTCTTCACTTCCTAAGCC
The DNA here is from genome assembly GCF_018294505.1 of Triticum aestivum. NCBI lineage: Eukaryota > Viridiplantae > Streptophyta > Magnoliopsida > Poales > Poaceae > Triticum > Triticum aestivum. Next base: position 748,989,385 of record NC_057801.1, read on the forward strand.
GGCAATATCATTTGTGATGAGAGCAATCCTAGAGTACATTTTAATGACACCTTCACCATCCTTTATTTTGAACTTGTCAAGCTGGCTTTGAAGCACATCCAACTTGGATTCCTTGACGGAGTCAGTACCTTCTTGCATATCAATCAAAGTATCCCCAATTTCCTTTGCATTCTCAAGACGGCTGATTTTGTTGAATTCTTCGAGGCACAATTCGTTGAAGAGGATATCACAATCTTGAGCATTTTATTGCAACATCTTCAATTCTTCTGCGGTAGCTTCATGATTTGGTTCTCTCCCATCGAAGAATTCACCTTGCAAGCCAATACACACAATGGCCCAAACGGCGGGGTTATGTCCAAGAATATGCATTTTCATCTTATGTTTCCAACTAGCAAAATTAATACCATCAAAGTAAGGACCTCTATGGTGGTAATTTCCCTCACTAGACGCAATACTCTCCTAGGTTGTGAAACCAACGCTATGATCACCACTATGGAAATCAAGGCAAATGGAGATCAAAGCTCTGATACCACTTGTTGGATCAAAAGAGAGGGGTGTGATTAGACTACTTGACCAAATAAAAATCTAGCCTTTTCCCAATTTTAGGTCTTGGCAGATTTTAGCAATTTAGCACTAGTCAAGCAACCAACCTACACATGTAATTCTAAGAGTATAGCAGCGGAATGTAAATCATTGCATATGAAGGTAAAGGCGAGGAGTTTGGAGGGAGCAAATGCGATGTAGACACGGAGATTTTTGGCGTGGTTCTGATAGGTGGTGCTATCATATATCCACATTGATGGAGACTTCAACCCACGAAGGGTAACAGCTGCGCGAGTCCATGGAGGGCTCCACCCACGAAGGGTCCACGAAGAAGCAACCTTGTCTATCCCACCATGGCCATCGCCCACGAAGGACTTGCCTCACTTGGGTAGATCTTCACGAAGTAGGCGATCTCCTTGCCATTACAAACTCCTTGGTTCAACTCCACAATCTTGACGGAGGCTCCCAAGTGACACATAACCAATCTAGGAGACACCACTCTCCAAAAGGTAATAGAAGGTTGATACGTCTCCAATGTATCTATACTTTTTGATTGTTCCATGCTATTATATTACCTGTTTTGGATGTTTATGGGCTTTACTATACACTTTTATATCATTTTTGGGACTAACCTATTAATCGGAGGGCCAACACAAATTGCTGTTTTTTTGCCTATTTCAGTCGCAGAAAAGGAATATCTAACGGAGTCCAAACGGAATGAAAACTTCGGGAGAGTTATTTTTGGAACAAACGCAATCCAGGAGACTTGGAGTGGACGTCAAGAAGCAAACGAGGAAGCCACGGGGCAGGGAGGCATGCCCTAGGGGGTGGGCGCACCCCCCACCCTCTTCGGCCCCTCGTGGCTCCCCTGACCAACTTCCTTCGCCTATATATACTTGCATACCCTGAAAACATCCAAGAGCACCACGAAACCCTATTTCCACCACCGCAACCTTATGTACCCATGAGATCCCATCTTGGATCCTTTTCCGGTGCTCCACCGGAGGGGGAATCGATCACGGAAGGCTTCTACATCAACACCAAAGCCTCTCCGATGAAGGGTGAGTACTTTACCACAGACCTTCGGGTCCATAGTTATTAATTAGCTAGATGGCTTCTTCTCTCTCTTTGAATCTCAATACAATATTCTCCTCGATCTTCTTGGAGATCTATTCAATGTAACTCTTTTTGCGGTGTGTTTGTCGAGATCCAATGAATTGTGGGTTTATGATCAAGTTTATCTATGAGAAATATTTGAATCTCCTCTGAATTCTTTTATGTATGATTGGTTACCTTTGCAAGTCTCTTCGAATTATCAGTTTGGTTTGGCCTACTAGATTGATCTTTCCTGCAATGGGATAAGTGCTTAGCTTTGGGTTCAATCTTGCGGTGTCCTTTCCCAGTGATAGCAGGGGCAGCAAGGCACGTATTGTACTGTTGCCATCGAGGATAAAAAGATGGGGTGTACATCATATTGCCTGAGTTTATCCCTCTACATCATGTCATCTTGCCTAATGCGTTACTCTGTTCTTATGAACTTAATACTCTAGATGCATGCTGGATAGCGGTCGATGTGTGGAGTAATATTAGTAGATGCAGAATCGTTTCGATCTACTTGTCGTGGATGTGATGCCTATATACATGATCATGCATAGATATTCTCATAACTATGCACTTTTCTATCAATTGCTCGACAGTAATTTGTTCACCCACCGTAATACTTATGCTATCTTGAGAGGAGCCACTAGTGAAACCTATGGCCCTCGAGTCTATTTTCCATCATATAAGTTTTTGGTCTACTTTATTTTCCAATCTTTACTTTCCAATCTATATCATAAAAATACCAAAAATATTTATCTTATTATTATCTCTATCATATCTCACTTTTGCAAGTGACCGTGAAGGGATTGACAACCCCTTTATTGCGTTGGTTGCGAGGTTTTTGTTTGTTTGTGTAGGTACGAGGGACTTGCGTGTAGCCTTCTACTGGATTGATACCTTGGTTCTAAAAAACTGAGGGAAATACTTACGCTACTTTGCTGCATCACCCTTTCCTCTTGAAGGGAAAACCAACGCAGTGCTCAAGAGGTAGCAATAGTGTGTTGATGATGAACTTCTTGCTCTTGTGCTTCAAATGATAGTCTCCCCAACACTCAACTCTCTCTCGCAGATTTCGCTATGGCGGAAAGATGATTTGAGTGGAAAGCAACTTGGGGAAGGCTAGAGATCCATATTCTTGTGGTTGGATTGGAACGTCTTGGTCTCAACACATGAGTAGGTGTTCTATCTCAAAAAATGAGTAGTGGAAGTGTAGTAATGTTCTAATGGCTCTATCCTCGAATGGAGAATGGGTGGAGGGGTATATATAGCCTCCACACAAAATCTAACAGTTACACACAAATTCCCAAACTCGGTGAGACCGAATAGTGAAACTTGGTCAGACTGGTTCAGTTCAAAATGTGAACGTTAGGATTTTCGGTGGGACCGACAATGTCAACTCGGTGGGACCGATGTGCTAGGGTTGGGGCATAACATGATCTCGATGAGACCGATCACATTAACTCGGTGGGACCGATTTCAATAATAGGCAAACAGAGAGTTGGTAAGGCAAACTTGGTGGGACCGATCGCTCATTTCAGTGAGATTGAAATGTTACGAAAAGGAAACAGAGAGTTTGCATGCGAATTCGGTGGGGCCAATCGCTCATCTTGGTTAGACCGAAACGTTACGAAGGGAAACAAAGAGTTTGCAATCCCATCTCGGTGAGACCGAAGTGATTAGGGTTTGTGGCTGTGGCTATGTCAAATGAACTCGGTGGCGCTGGATAGATCAAATCGGTGGGTCCGAGTTTGACTTTAGGTTTACACTGGTACAACGACATGCTATACAAACGGTTTTTAACCCCTTGCCGTGACGATGTTTGGAACCGTCACCAAGTGAGTGTGGGAGATAGGGGGGTCCTTCCCACACAACCTAGAAACCGTCGAGGATAGGCCCTCCTGGCACACTGGTTGGGGCAAAATGAGTTCGTGTGTGATCTGGCAGGGCATCGAAACACAATTGTTTCCGTTCGTATGTACATCCCACACAGTGAATCCCAGAAAAACATTTCCGCTCGTATGTATATAACACACAATTTTGTGTGTGGAAATGTTTGTGCAAGGTGGCCTAACGCAAAAAGTTCTCTGCCGGAAGCCGTGTGTGATTCTTAGTTGATCGAACAAGCCTACTTTCTAGAAACCGTGTGTGTTGTTTGAGTTCATCGCCCATGGTGTTGTCTGAGTAACCGCCTACAATAGGAAACCCCAGCAAGCAGGGTAATTAGCCTATTATTGATAATCCATGTACTAATCAAATTGATATTTCTTATAAAAACACACCAGATAACTCATATCCGTATAACAGCAACCGGTATTTCATAATCGAATTACATCAGATAGCTTCGGCACTCAGTTCCTCCATTACACAACAGCACCAAGTTTCACATGCAACATCGAAAACCTTTGGAAAGTAGCATCATACATAGTAAATAGACAGATGAACCTTATCTGGGAAACTGCAGAAGCGGAAGGCAAATGTTGAGCCTTCAGTGATGTTGAATGTCCTTGCAACTTTAGGCCAGTTGCTATGAATAATTGCCCGCCCAGCCTTCGTCCTCTTCAGCAAGACTTCAATATTGTATCGTGGGTGTTGAATGAATACCTTCCTCGCCTCTTGACCATGCAGGTGGTTTGAGAGGTAATCATCGGTGAACTACTTTGAAAAGTACTGAAAACAAAGATATGCAAACAATGTAAAAGAGTTAGTACCATCCTATAGTTGACTAATGGCGCAAGGGGTAGGAACAAGGTAAAAGAGTTAGTACCATCCTATAGTTGACTAATGTCTTCTTCATTGTGCCAACAAAGATCAAGCTGTTACTCTTCGCAAGTTTCTTCATCCTAACAATCTTTGTGACTTTCTTAACTTGACTGATATGCATGGACATCTCATTCCCCATATGCAAAATGGGTCGAATAGTGGGTCTAAGCCTCTGATAGCAGGACCTACATGTGTAAGACCAAATTGTAAGAAACCTAAATATTAGAATAATTCTTGCAACTGCACAATAATGTGCTATTAGCCAAAGGACCATGCTTGAACAAACCTCGATGGTAAACTGCAGTGTCTCCCTTTGTTTCCCTGCAACACACATAAGGAAGATCTTGATCAGGTTAACTGAGAGTTGTCATAATATCAGTAGAATATGTATTGAGTACAGCCAAATTCAATTTATTTCACATGCGTAACAATACAAAATTGTACCCACAACAAATGAAAATCAAATTGCAGAACTGAACCAAACAGTTAAATGGACAGTAGACCAAATGAACCAAAATAGTTAACTAAGCACGACATTGCAGAATAGAAACATGTACTAGAAGATAAGACAGTTAACAAAACAAAGAATGCTTGAGAACAATACTACGAAATGTAGCAATTGTTGGACCAAACTGTTAACTAAACATTACATTTTAGAGGACCAAAGTGTTAACTAAACATTACATTTCAGAGGACCAAACTGTAGACTGAACATCAGCTTGCATATTAACATTACAGAGGACAAATCACTAGAAGGCATTGGCGGTGGCCTTCAGAAAACAACACAAACTGTATTTTAAAGTAGACAACCGCATGGCGGTGCCAACGATGGCCTCGAAGATGAGGTGCTCCTCCAAGATCTGGCGGTCGGCATGCATGGCATCCATAGTGACCTTGTGCGTGTGTGCGACTTGCTTCTCCGCACCCAGATGCTACTGAGCTCCACATTATACTGCGTGCAAAATGGCTATGGGCGGTGCTTAATTGGAGGAGGGGGCAGTGATTTCGGCGGAAGGTGCCGCGCCGTCGGTCAGGGCACGTGGGATGGGAGAGGAGGAGGATGGTGTGGGTGGGGTGTGGATTACCTGACCATATCGACGAGGCCGTGCAACAAGAAGAAGGGTCGGCGGCGAGGAGGCAGCGTTGCAAGAAGAAGGGTCACTGATGAGGAGGCGGTGCTGCAAGAAGAAGGGTCGTCGGCGAGGAGGCAGCGCTGCCAGTAAGCAGCAATGAAGGTTTGAACTTGGAAAGCAAGGAGGACCAGTGGAAATGTGGGTTTTGGTGGGAGGGAGGGGGCGGGGAGATATATATATTTCCGCGGTGGCAAAAAATTTCGCTCGGTGCCGCGAGAAACTAGCGCACAAGTGTGGTTCAAGCGGGGGCGGTGGACTATAGACGACGAAGCTTGATGGGTAAGACAGACAAGACGGTGTGCCAAGATATTTTATATTGCATCCCACATGATTCTTTCTAGTAAACTGTTTGTGATATACTAGAATTTTTCATTATGTTTTGAAAGACAAAATGGTGTTACGGAGGGAAAGATGGTGTTTGAATTGCTAGAACATTTATGTACAGTGAACATTCAACTACATGAGTGTCGTGTTTAAATTTGGAATTATTTCGGGTTCGTTTAGCATTTTTATGGATTAATTGAGTTTCTTAGCATTTAATGTGCATAATTCAAATTTGAACTACAAGCACATGCTAGAGTGCCCCAAAGTTTATTGAAAAATAACATGTGTGTCTTTGGGTGAACTTATAGGTCCCATGCAAGAAATGGGAATGAAATTCAAACATCTGGGCGTCTTGCCTCGCTCAGGAACATTGAGAAACTTGGTTTTTAAATTCCTGGAAATTTAGAACTCGCCTGAAAATCATGAAACTTTGCATGGTGTCATTTCATAGCACCAACATGTTGTGGTAAAAAAATTGGTTGCATTTGGACAAGTTTTTGGTATAAGCTTCTAGCAAACTGGAGCTTCTCTCGAGAAGATCCGTGGTTCCCGAGGGGGGACGTATCACCTTTGTGTTCGAAACAATATACGCTGCCTCCCCCCCCCCCCCCCCCGTTATTTTTTTATAGAGGTAACATAGAACTATATGTGTGTCGTGTTAAAATTTGGAATTATTCCGGGTTCGTTTGGACTTTATTATACATTAATTGAATTTTTGGTCATTTAATATGCATAATTCAAATTTGAACTTCAAGCACATGCTCCAGTGCACCAAAGTTGGTTGAAAAATCACATGTATGTCCTTGGGTAAATTTCTAGGTCCCATGCAAGAAATGGGAATGAAATTCAAACATCTGGGCATCGCGGCTTGGCCGGAAAGATTGAGCAACTTGGTTTTTTAATTGATGTAAATCCAAAACACGCCTGAAAATCATGAAACTTGGCATGGTGTCATGACATGGCACCAACATGCTGCGGTAAATTTTTTTGGCTGAATTTGGACAAGCTTTAGTATAAGCTTCTTGCAAACTGGAGCTTCTCTCAAGAAGGCTTGTGGTTCCGAGAGGAACGTGTCACTTCTGTGTGCGAAATGACATACGTACACTACCTTCTCCCGCCTTAATTTTTCTACACAGGAAGATTAGACCAAATAGAAGTATCGTGCTAAATTTTGGAATTATTCCGGGTTCGTTTGTCCTTCTTTATACATTAATTGAATTTCAAGTCATTTAATGTGCATAATTCAAATTTGAAGTACAAGCACATGCTCTAGTGCACCAAAGTTGGTTGAAAAATCACATGTGTCACTAGTGCAGGATGCTGCTAACGCGACACTACGATCAGAGATCCTTCAAGAAACTATGTGTGATGCAATAATTGCAAACGGTGGTGTAAGAGAACCGTCCAAAATGTGCAAAACGTTTGCGATGACGGATGCACCAAACACGGTTGAGATTTTAGTTGCGTGTGCGATGCAGGGCATACGGTTCAGTTCAATATTCGCCTTCCGCTTCAACAGTTTTCTTGATAAGATGCATTTGTCTATGTGCCGTCTATGATGCTAATTTTGAAAGGTTATAGATGTTGCATGTGAAACTTGGTGTTGCTGGAGTTGTGTAATGGGGTAGCTGAATGCTGAAGCTATATCATGTTGTACTCTGATGTATTTCAATTATGAAATCATGCTTCCTTAATATGGGAATGAAATATATTATGTGTTTAATATGAATGTCAATTAGATTAATAAATGGATTATTAATAATAGGGCAATTAGCCTACTAATGGCGAATTAGCCTGCTAATTGGTTTTTGCTATTCCAAACGGTTATTGAGAAAATACTGTGGGCAATGACATAAGGCAACGCACACAGTTTCTAGGAATAAACCGTGTTGGATCGATGAGCAATCACACACGACATTCTCTTCAAAACTGTTTGCCTTAGGCCAACTTGTTCAAACATTTACCGCATAAAATCTGTGTGTGATGGATAGCCTTTGCCACACAGTTTCTTCTACGCACCATGTGTGATGAACGCAAACGATAAAATTATTAATATTGTGTGCAATGGGAACGCCATCACAAATGATTTAACGGGGAAAATTGTGTGTAATGTACCTACAAATGAAAACGTTTTCCTTGCAGCGACTGTGTGGGATGTATATACGAACCGAAACATTTAGCAAGGACTGACTATGTGGGATGTACTTACAACCGGAAACGATTTTGCATGTATAATTGTATTTTTTAGCACTACTGTACGTTTAACCGTATTTGCTCGCTCGCCGGTCACACACGACCTCATTTTGCCGAGTGTGTGTGTGAGGAGGGCATATCCCCGACGGTTTCTGGGTCGTGTGGGAAGGACCCCCCCCCCTATCGCCCACACTCACTAGGTGACAGTTCCGAATGCGATCACGGAAAGGGGTTAAAAACCATTTGTATAGCACCGACGCATACCAGTGTGTGTCCTTGGGTGAATTTCTAGGTCCCATGCAAGAAATGGGAATGAAATTCAAACGTTTGGGCGTCATGGCTCGGCCGGAAAGATTGAGAAACTTAGTTTCTTAATTCATGTAAATCAAAAACACACCTGGAAATCATGAAACTTGGCATGATGTCATGACATGGCACCAACATGTTGCGGTAAATTTTTTAGCCGAATTGGGACAAGCTTTAGTATAAGCTTCATGCAAACTAGAGCTTCTCTCAAGAAGGCTTGTGGTTCCGAGAGGGAACATGTCACCTCCGTGTGCGAAATGACATACATACACGGCCTTCTCCCGCCTTAATTTTTTTACACGAGCAGATTAGACCAAATAGAAGTATCATGCTAAAATTTGGAATTATTCCAGGTTCATTTGGACGTTTTTATACATTGATTGAATTTCCGGGCATTTAATGTGCATAATTCAAATTTGAACTACGAGCACATGCTCCAATGCACCAAAGTTGGTTGAAAATTGTATGTGTGTCCTTGGGTGAATTTCTAGGTCGCATGCAAGAAATGATAATGAAATTCAAACATCTGGGCGTCGTGGCTCGGCCGGAAAGAATGAGAAACTTGGTTTTTTAATTCATGTAAATCCAAAACATGCCTGAAAATCATGAAACTTGGCATGGTGTCATGACATGGCACCAACATGTTGCGGTAATGTTTTTGGCCGAATTGGGACAAGCTTTGGTGTAAGCTTCTTGCAAACCTTTGCTTATCTCAAGAAGGGTCGTGGTTCTGAGAGGGAACGTGTCACCACCGTGTGCGAAACGACATACGTACACTCGCTTCTCCCGCCTTAATTTGTTTACACGGGCATATTAGACCAATTAGAAGTATCATGCTAAAATTTGGAATTATTCCGGGTTTGTTTGGACTTTTTGTACATTAATTGAATTTATGGGCATTTAATGTGCATAATTCAAATTTGAACTACAAGCACATGCTCCAGTGCACCAAAGTTGGTTGAAAAATCACATGTGTGTCCTTGGGTGAATTTCTAGGTCCCATGCAAGAAATGAGAATGAAATTCAAACATCTGGGCGTCGTGGCTCGGCAGGAAAGATTGAGAAACTTCATTTTTTAATTCCTGTCAATCCAAAACATGTCTGAAAATCATGAAACTTGGCATGGTGTCATGACATGGCACCAACATGTTGTGGTAATTTTTCTGTCCGATTTGCGAAGGCGCACACATTAAAAATCAACAAAGTCATTTTGGAACAAGTGTTGTCACGTTACAAATCGGAAACACAACTATTATTGAAATCATGGGCGTTCTACTTACCAATTACTTGCCGCCATGCATCCCCTTTTTTATTGGCTAGGAGGTGTCGTGCGGGGTAGCTATTTGTGTACGGGAGGCGTGCGATAAGACCCCTGCGTGTGTTCATTGGAAGGAGAGCCCTTTGACCTCTATCCGCTGCGCACATCCCTCCCAACCTCTCCATTAGTGGCGCCCGAGCCCTTGTTTCACGGCACGGCTATGCCTCACTGGACTGAGATTTAAGAGAGAAAAATAAAAATCTGAAAAGAAAGTTTTGCGCGGATCTTGATGTAAGATCCGACGGACCTATATAGCATCGACTGCAACTTATAGGAAGCATGATGAATATAGGATGATGACAGTGGATAATAATTGTCTTACATATTTAGGAACATAATTAAAAAAGCCACATGCAGCAACACCCGAAATACACAAGGGCAAAAGAAGAAGGAAGACAACGATCTGGCTCGTTGATCTCTACTTTCTTGATGTGTTGCTGCAGGCTGCGGGAACTAGTCTCCGCGGCAAGCAGCGGTGAGCTCTTTCCTGTCCTCAATATGCTGCTTGAGAGCATCCACAGATTCCCCCACCAGCCTTTTGCGCTTCATGCGTAGCACAGTATTCTTGTCCATAAGTTTCTCGATGATGACGCTAGTCCTGTTTAACAAGGCAGTGGTCTCCTCCTGCTGCTCCGCACTTCCGACGATCTTCGCCCTCAGCAGGTCATGCTCGTCCGGGAGCTTCTCATTGCTCTCCCTTAGTTTCCGGATGACGCCGGTAGCCTGTTTAAATGAGGCTTTCATGTCGTCCTGCAACCTCGCCCAGCCAGAGATTTGATCTATCTGGCTATGGACGATCGCATGCATGCGTCAGTAAGAGTCCTCGCCTGCCCGCGAGACATTTTCCCAAGCCACCGCAGCGCGGGAGGACATCTCTGCTGCTTCTGCGGCGCGGCCGGACATCTCTGCTGCTTCCGTGGCGCGGCCGCACCAGTCTGTTGCATCGACGGCGCGGCGGGACCTCCGTGCTTCTTCGGCGGCGCGACGGGACCTCTGTGCTACTAGGGCCACGCGATGGGTCATGTCGGCTGCTTTCGCGGCGAGGCGGGACATCTCTCGTGCTTCCGCTTCCATGATCGCCTCTCCCTAGTGGCAATCTGTCAACCTAGAACTCATGATGGCCATGGTAGACAGAAGGGAACGATGATGAATGACTTGTTTGTTTTTTCTGGATGAGGAGTTGAGGAGGAATGTGCAGTCATCTTGGAGTAGTAGTATTTATAACCGAGTAATAATACGCTCCTAAGTGGGAAACCGTTTAGGTTTTGATCAGTGTGAACAAGTTTGCAATTTGGAATGTGACGGACGCAGGCCCAAATTATTTTGATGGTTCTATAATTTCTAAGTGCGGCACTATTCCCGGATGGCATAACGTGGGCACCTTTCTTGGCCGCATACGTGGCATTTGGTGCACCGCAATAGGCAATGTCAGCACATGAATTGTTCCAAGAACTGTGCGCGCTCTTATTACCATCGTGCACGCTTCTTTTAATTAGAATGTGTGACCGTCTAGCACACACACATTGATCTGTCTAACTGTTTTTATTTGTTGTGGCCAGTCGCAAACAGCTCATCCGTGTGAAGTGTATGACATCAATCGCACACACCTTTGATCTGGTTGACTGTTTCTATTCTGTTGCCTAATCGCAAAGAGTTAATCATTCTAAAGTGTATTCCCTCAATCGCACACACCTTTATCTAGTTGTCTGTTTCTGTTGTTTCGCCTCATCACAAACAGTTAATCCGGTTGAATTGTATGCCTTCGCACACGCCTTCATCAGGCTGCTTGTTTCCGTTCTTCTTCCTCATCGCAAACAGTTCATTGAACTGAACCGTATGCCATGCATCGCACACACAACTAAAATATGAACCGTGTTTGATGCATTCGTCATCGCAAACGTTTTGCACCTTTTTTGACGGGTTTTTACACCACCGTCTACAATTATTGCATCTCACACAGTTTCGTCGAAGGGTCTCTGATCATAGTGTCGCGTTAGCAGCATCCTGCAGTAGTGTTAGGACATATGTGGATATGAGAAAGTGGTTGAGGGCTTTGGAGCATATCACTAAGCATTTTGAGCAAGTAAGCCATTAAGCAACACTTCATCCCCTTTTAATAGTATTGGCTTTTCCTATGGACTCAATGTGATCTTGGATCACTAAAATGAAAATGTAGAGTCTTGAGCTTTTGCCAATATGTGTCCTTAGCATTTCTAGGGGTCCACATCTCTAGTGCATACCATGCCAATCATTGAACTTTCTGAAATGATCATATTGAAAGAGTATTAGTTCAATGACCTATATGTTGTTAAGAATTATCAAAACCACCCAGGGATTAGTTGCTCTCTCACGGTTTTTAACTGCCTCCCAAATATCCTCCTTGGTGAAGGGCCGGTGAAGCTCCGATAAGTCAAAATGCTGGTCATCCAGGAGCTACAGGTTAATGGTGAATTCACGCGCAATGACGGTTCCGATGAGGGCAAAAAATTGATCGGAGGCGGCTCTAGCCATGCCAGCCTCGTCCGACACCACATCCGGGCCGACATGAAGCTGGTCTATGTGGTTCTTGTTGCTCCGGTGCACTGCATGGATCTTGAAGAACACAACATTGGTGTCTCCCTCTCGAAGCCAAGAGAATCGAGCACACTCATGGGCGATTTAGCGGTCAAGGGAAGCGAGGCCAAGGTAGGCATGCTTGAGTTGTCATCGTAGCCATGTTTCCGTAGGCGAAAGCGACCGGGAGTCCTGGGCGGAGTCAAGGCGCAGGATGAGCTCGCGCGGACCATTAGCTGCGAGGAGATGTGGCCGAGAGTGCATGCGCTCCAGGCCTGAAGTTTGCGTGTCATTTCCTTCATGCGATGATAGATGATTGATAATCCCCAAGTGCAGGGAATCATCATAGCAATTTCCAAAGGTGGAAGTGATACGTATGGAGTGTCGAACCCACAAGGAGCTAAAGGTAAGATCAATATTCTCGCAAGCCATATCTGCCACTGATACGACTCTACGTACACCGAACGTTTGCTTCCAACCAAAACGAGAAATAAAACTACATTGTGGGTATGAAGAGGATAAATTTGCATGATATCGGAGAGCTAAAATATAAAAGTAGGTGATGTTATCATAAAGTTAGAATATATTACTAAATATTATAAATAGAGAGTCTGGAATAATGATGGATCGGTGTGCGGAATTGTCCTAGGCAATTGTTAACAAGACCGGTAATCACTATTGCAATTTATATGAGGGAGAGGCATAAGCTAACATACTTTCTCATCTTGGATCATATGCACCTATAATTTGAACTCTAGCAAGCATCCGCAACTACTAAAGATCATTAAGGTAAAACCCAACCATAGCATTAAAGCATCAAGTCCCCTTTATCCCTGAGGGAGTCCTGGATTAGGGGGTGTCCGGATAGCCGAACTATCACCTTTGGCCGGACTCCTGGACTATGAAGATACAAGATTGAAGACTTCGTCCCGTGTCCGGATGGGATTTTCCTTGGCGTGGAAGGCAAGCTTGGCGATATGGATATGTAGATCTCCTACCATTGTAACCGACTCTGTGTAACCCTAACCCTCTTCGGTGCCTATATAAACCGGAGGGTTTTAGTCCGTAGGACGAAGAACAATCATACCATAGGCTAGCTTCTAGGGTTTAGCCTCTCTGATCTCGTGGTAGATCTACTCTTGTACTACCCATATCATCAATATTAATCAAGCAGGAGTAGGGTTTTACCTCCATCGAGAGGGGCCGAACATGGGTAAAAACATCGTGTCCGTTGTCTCCTGTTACCATCCGCCTAGACGCACAGTTTGGGACCCCCTACCCGAGATCCGTCGGTTTTGACACCGACATTGGTGCTTTCATTGAGAGTTCCTCTGTGTCGTCATCTTTAGGCCCGATGGCTCCTCTGATCATCAACAATGATGCGGTCCAGGGTGAGACTTTTCTCCCCGGACAGATCTTCGTATTCGGCGGCTTTGCACTGCAGGCCAAATCGCTTGGCCATCTGGAGCAGATTGAAAGCTACGCCCCTGGCCATCAGGCCAGATTTGGAAGTTTGAACTACACGGCCGACGTCCGCGGAGACTTGATCTTCGACGGGTTCAAGCCACGGCCAAGCACGCCGCACTGTCACAATGGGCATGATCTAGCTCTGCCGCCGGACAGCGCCCTGGAGGCCGCACAAGTGTCCGCTCCGACCCTTAGCTCGGAGCCGACTGTGCCGATCGAGGACGAGTGGCTGGACACCGCCTCGGGGGCTGCTATCTCTACGGCGATTGAGCCGAACACCAACCCTGTCCTTTGCGAAGCTCGTGACTCCAAGGTGTCGGACTCCTCTCAGGACTCCGAACCTTCCGCGCCCCTGCCGATCGAATCCGATTGGGCACCGATCATGGAGTTCACCACCGCGGACATCTTTCAGCACTCTCCCTTTGGCGACATCCTGAATTCACTAAAGTCTCTCTCTTTATCAGGAGAGCCCTGGCCGGATTATGGGCAGCAAGGTTGGGATGCGGACAATGAAGAAATTCAAAGCCCACCCACCACCCACTTCGTAGCCACTGTCGAAAGTTTAAACGACGTGCTCGATTTCAACTCCGAAGACATCGACGGTATGGAGGACGATGTAGGAGATAAGCATGAACCAACACCTACAAGGCACTAGACAGCCACCTCATCTCACGATGTATACATGGTGGACACACCTAAAGGAAGCGACAACGAGGAACAACGGGACGCCACGAGGGATCATTCCCCCGAAAAGCAGTCAAAACGGCGACATAAGCGCTGCTCAAAATCCCGCCTCGACAAAGACAGCAGCCATGCAGACCCAGCCATAGAGCAGGGCGAACCGGTGGACGACGAACATGCCATCGCGCAACCTCCGAACAGGACAACCTGGATAAACAATCTGTCCCCGGCGAAGATAACAGTCTGGACAATCTAACGCCGGACAAGTTGCTGGAGCAGAAGAACCCCGACAAAAGGCTCGTCGCCACTACGCGTAGCCTGAAAAAGCAGAAGCGGCAGCTCAAAACAGCGGAAGATACGCTCAGAATCAGATGGAGCAAAGTACTCAACACCGCAGACAAATACGGTGATAGTCGCCGAACGAAGAGCTACCCGAAGCGAAAACTACTGCCCGAATTTGACGAGGAGGCCGTAGAGCCCCCGCAATCAAAAAACAAGGAGACCACCCGGTCGGATAGACGACCCCATGGGAAATATAGAGCGGCAAATGGCACCGCACACAAGCCGGCACGCGATCCGCACACGGATTCGCATCAAAGAGATGGCCCAGTTAGATCTATATATGGGCCAAGGAAGAAAGCTCTAGTAAGCAGTGCAACACATCAAGTATCCGAATGCTACGGTACACCTAAATATAGAGGTGCCGCACCCCCCCCCCTATGTTTCACTAATGAGGTTCTAGATTATGAATTTCCAGCGGGATTCAAGCCCGTAAAAATAGAGGCATACGACGGAACAACAGACCTCGGTGTCTGGATTGAGGATTACATCCTCACATACACATGGCTAGAGGAGATGGCCTCCACACCATAAAATACTTACCCCTCAAGCTCAAAGGGCCAGCCCGACATTGGCTCAAAAGCCTCCCCGAAAACACCATTGGAAGTTGGGAAGAGCTCGAGGATGCTTTTCGGGCAAATTTTCAAGGGACCTATGTCCGATCGCCGGATGCAGACGATTTAAGTCACATAACTCAACAACCCAGAGAGTCAGCCCGAAAATTCTGGAACAAATTCCTTACTAAAAAAAACCAAATAGTCGACTGTCCGGACGCTGAAGCCTTAGCAGCTTTCAAACACAACGTCCGAGACAAATGGCTCGCCAGACACCTCGGCCAAGAAAAGCCAAGAACAATGGCCGCATTAACAAGCCTCATGACCCGCTTTTGCGCGGGAGAGGATAGTTGGCTGGCAAGATGCAGTACCAGGGACCCAAGTACATCCGAAGTCAGGGATGGAAACGGGAAACCGCGACGCAGCAAGGACCAGCGCCGGACCAAGGGAAACAGCCCGAAGAGCACGACAGTCAACGCCGGATTCAAAAGCTCTCGGCAGAATCATAAAAAACTGCCCCTTAAGGATAACAGGGACGAGCTATCTAACTTAAACAAAATCTTGGACAAGATATGCCAAATCCACAGTACTCCCGGGAAGCCTGCAAACCATACCCACAGAGATTGTTGGGTCTTCAAGCAGTCCGGCAAACTCAACGCCGAACACAAGGGGCTCGACACACCAAGCGAGGACGATGACGAACCCCACAAGCAGAGCACCGGAAAACAAAAGAATTTCCCACAAGAAGTCAAAACAGTAAACTCACTTCACGTGACAAAAGGGAAAAATAGAGCGGTGCCCATAGAGGTACGCGCCATACGGCCTATCCCAGAGGAGTCCCGCAACTGGTTGTTAAAACCAATCACCTTCGACCATCAGGATTACTCTAGAAGTATCCGGAATGCAGGATGGACTGCCTTGATATTAGATCCGATAATTGACGGACTCCAATTTACACAAGTCCTAATGGACGGCGGCAGTGATCTAAACCTGCTATACCAGGACACAATCCGCAAAATGGGGATAGACCCAACCAAAATTCGCCATAGCAACACTTCCTTTCAAGGGGTAATGCCAGGCCCATATGCCCATTGTACGGGCTCTCTACTGCTAGAAGTTGTGTTCGGCTCACCCGACAACTTCCGCCGCGAAAAGTTAACCTTCCACCTCGCCCCATTTACATGTAGCTACCAAGCACTACTGGGACGCGAAGCTTTCGCCCGCTTTAACGCAATACCGCATTATGCATCCCTTACACTTAAAATGCCTGGTCCACGAGGCATCATCTCCTTAAAGGGAAATATCGAGTGTTCCTCGAGCGCGAAAGATTGTGTGACTGCCTTGACAGCCACACACTAAACCAGCTTCACTAATCAAAGCACCTAAATAGGTCATTCAGACCCCAGCCACGGTTAGACGAGTCTGGCGTAAACATACAAGGGCTTGCTAGCCGCACACCCCCGAACAAGGGGCTCCGTGCATGTACAACAAGAGACAATAAAGCTCAATTTTATTCATTCTTTGAATTGTACTTTGTTCATTTAATATAACGTACATTTTCGCACGATCTTTTTCAACTAAGTTCCTCTCTTTTACAGATGAACACCGTGCTACACCCGTCCAGGATACGGCACAACGGAGACACAGGCGCAGACGTGCAGTAGGGACCCGTGACAAGGATTATTTTCAGATTAAAACCCTACGTAAACCTTTTTTACTGTCTTTTGTTGATACACATCCCCTGGTTTCTTGCTATAACCAAGGAGGAGGCTGACATTTTGGCATGGGCCACGTTAGAATTTTGCGCGTTCCTGGACACCAGGGGCTTATTACCAAGGGCGTTGTTCGGCCCGTTTTCATAAAGACCGAATACCTTAGGGAGTGTTCGGCGTCTCGAGTTAGGCCTTATATGCATCAGCTCCGAATCATGTCTTTGGTCAAATGTTGGGTTTGCCCGGCTCCTGTGTTTTGCTGCCTTACGTTCCGCTCTATCGGCTAAGGCGGCACCAGGAGAACTACTGCGATTGTGCCCCGGTTCGGCCAGGCGAGCACCTCAGTAGAGAAAGCCGAAAACTGACTGTCATGATATAGCGTGAGACTGGTCAACCACTCGATGACCCGCCGGAATCTATAGGATTCCTCCGCATTGACGAAGGACCGTTTCCCGGTCAGGCACATACGCGCCCCAAATTCGGGTGAGCGCGGTGCCCCTAGGGGCTATATCGTAGCCCCACTGTCAAACTCCTATGGCTAAGTGAAAGTGATAAAGCATTATAGTCCGGTTGCCTAGTTTGCTGCGCTACCACCTCCTTTATAGGACCAAGACGTTGGATCAAGTGTGAAAATGCGCCTTTTTGCAAACACCCCCGCATTATATGCGTGGGGGCTGAAGCCGAAGACTGCCATCTTTCAGGTTATATATACATATACATTAGCGGCCGCACAGGAGGTATTTTAATTCTTGAAAGGCACAAGTATAAAAAGCTCTTATATTCCATCGATACATTGTTTCACAATAATACATGTTATTCGAACATAATATCCTTCGAGCACTGCGTCTCTATTAAACGAGCGCCCTGCAGAACTTCCTGAAAATAGTGCTCGACAGGTACTCGGCTTCCGTCCGAATCTTGGGATGCAACATCGGTGGCCTTCATCTCCGCCCAGTATGTCTTGACACGGGCAAGAGCCATCCGCGCACCCTCTATGCATGCCGACCTCCTCATTGCATTGATATGCGGCACCGCACCAAGGAACTGCTGCACCAAGCCAAAATAACTCTTCGGCTCGGGCCTTTTCGGCCACAAAAGACTCACGACATCCTTCATGGCAAGTCCGGATAACCTATTCAGCTCCGCCCATTCGGCCAAGCGATCGGTTAATGGAAGTGGGCGCTCTGGATTATGGAACTGCGACCAAAAAACCTTTTCCATTTCGTGATCCTTTTGATCTCGGAAGTGTTCGGCCGCGTCCGCGGCACTTGCCGCCAGGTCCAGATAAGCATCCTCCACACTCCACAGCCGGTCCAACTGAGCATATTTAGGATCCACGAATTTCCTCCGCAGCAGAAAGGGCTTTCCAGCCGCGATATCTCCGGCCTGACGCAGCTCCTCCTTCATAGCTCTCATCGCAGAGCGAGCATCCTTGGCCTCGGTAGTGGCCTTCTTCAGGTCCTCTTGCACCACTCGATCTTCTTTTTCAAGAAGCTTGCAGCGGTCGGCAGCATTCTTTAACTTCACGGCCATCTCGGCCATTTCCTTCTTGCTTCGACAGTGAGCAGCCTGTTCGGCTTTTAGCTCTTCGGCCGCCTTTAAGGCAGCCGCATCACTCTTTCTGGCCTGCTCCTTGGCTCGGGCGAGCTCCGCCCGAAGGTTCTCCATGGCAGCGGCACCATCTGCATCAAGCATACATGTTGTAAGGCACGGGCATCAAGCTCCCTTACCAGGTGTCCGCGGAGAAATTGCATACCTTGCGACTCGTCAAGTCGCTTATTGACAAGCGCGATGTCGGCATCCGCCACGTCAAGTTGCCGCTTTAGTTCGGCAAATTCCTCAGTCCGGCTAGCCACCGGACCCTTCGCCACCTACATAGGAAGGGCGACACATTATACCTGGGATTATGATCCTCGGCGCGCTGTCATTTTTGACAACACACCGAGCCTCAGGGGCTACTATGTACACATGGCGCATGTTATATGCGGAACTGTCAGAGGATACATCATTTTGCGTACCTCAAGGCCTGTCAGTAAACTCCTGATGGCTTCGTGCAATCCGCTCTCAGCGGATGAGATCCTTTCAATCACCATACCCATTAACGCACGGTGATCTTCTGAGATAGACGCTCGCCCGAGCAGATCCTTCAGCTCCTCCGACCGTACACTAGGTGGTGCCGGACTCATCTGATGGCCTTTTTCGAAGGCCGGACGCGGAGGGCTTCGAGGGGACATGCGACAGCCTTCTGGCCCCGCCGGACTCGGAGAAACCCTCAACAACGACACCTCAGGGTCGCCCGCATCGCAAGGCGGTACGGCAGGGGGAGGCGTTTCGCTCTCTCTCATCTCCGGATGAAGATCCCCCGAAGATGAGCTCTGCTGAGAAGGGCTGAGATCCGAACTACAAGGTAAAATTTTGGTCATCTCCATCAGAAATAGGGCAGGGATATCCTTTATTTTAAAATAAACTCCCCTTTTTACTTACGGCTCGGTAGAGGGCTGATCACCTCGGGGGCATAATGCGGTCGAGGCATCTCTCGGCGCAGGACCCTCTGGCGAAGATTTCTTCCCCCGCTTTGAGACCAAGGTCTCCGGGTCTTCAGAGACGATCCTCTTCTTCCCTTGGATGGAGGGATTCTCGATCCCTCCTCTCTTGACAGCCTCCTTCGCGAAGGCGGTAGCTTCCTTGTTCCCCCCTTCACCCTCTTTCGAAGGCACAACCTCCAGCATCCTGGTTAACACGGGATCTGGCGTGGTCTCAGGGAGGGGGGCCGGACACCTGATTAACTTTGCTTTCGCTATCCACTCCTGTTCAAGGAACAACTCTTTTAAAGGGCAAGTTCGTAATAAATATGGGATAGTGCGTTCGGATACAGGGCTACTTACTTGAGCATCCGGGCGATTGCAGCTCAGACCTGCGTCCTCGGTCAAGTCCGGACACATCGCTTGTGATCCAAAGAGAAGCTTGTACATCTCCACGGGCGTCACGCCCATAAAATGTTGGAGAGCTCGTGGTCCCTCTGGGTTAAATTCCCACAGGCGGAGGGGGCGACGTTTGCAGGGCAGGACGCGACGAATCAGCATGACCTGCGCTACTACGACCAGAGTGATCTCTCTCTAGGAGGTCTCGAATGCGGCCCTGCAACAAGGGCACGTCCTTGGACGGCCCCCAGTCAAGTCCTTTATTGACCCATGACGCCAGCCGCGGTGGAGGACCCGAGCGAAAGGCAGGTGGCGCCACCCATTTGGTGCCCCTGGGAACTGTGATATAAAACCACTCTTGTTGCCATAAGCCGAGCTCCTCTTGAAAAGAGCCCTCGGGCCACAGAGCATCAGCATTCTTGCTTATAACAGCCCCTCCGCACTCTGCCTGCTGCCCCTTGATCATCTTCGGCTCCACCTTGAAGGTTTTGAGCCACAATCCGAAATGAGGGGTAATGCGGAGGAAGGCTTCGCATACGACAATGAACGTTGAGATGTGGAGGATGGACTCCGGATCCAAGTCATGAAATTCCAACCCATAATAAAACATGAGCCCCCTCACGAAGGGGTCCGTCGAGAAGCCTAGCCCCCGAAGAAAGTGAGACGCGAACACCACGCTTTCGCCAGGCTTGGGAGTGGGAATAACCAGCCCTCGGGCAGGCAGCCTATGCAAAATTTTGCTGGTTAAATACCTGGCATCTCTTAGCTTTAGCACGTCTTCTTCCATAATGGAGGAAGGCATCCACCGGCCTTGCAGGTCTGAGCCGGACATCATCGAAGGTCCGAAGCGCCTGAATATGGAGCTTTGGGTGTTGGAACTCGAGGCGAGGGGCGGATTCGATTGAGATCGAAAGAAAGGAGTGGAGCCTTGGTCTCTTTATAAAGAGGTTGAATACCAAGAGCCTTCCACGTGACTGTTCGGGACTCGCCTTCGATAGAGGGGGCATGCCAACGGGCGTGGTTGGGTTACCCACGCCCATATTGATGAGAATCCCGGAATAAAGGGACACGATCTCTGCTTTGACAAGACGTACCAAGGAAACCGCCTCGCTGAACGCGCTGAGGTGGAACAGTAAAAACGATTCGAACAAAGACTTGGCCGTGGTGTGATGCCACGGAATACGTCAGTAGATTGAGTTTGTGCAGATATTATTCTCTCTACGGTGGTATGTGAAAGTTACTTTGCAGAGCCGGACACTATCCTTGTGTTCAAAATCTTCTATGAAGTATTCGGAGGAGGAACTCGCCTTGCAATGTCGAAGACAATATGCGCGCCGGGCTCGTCGTCATTGAAGCCTGGTTCAGGGGCTACTGAAGGAGTCCTGGATTAGGGGGTGTCCAGATAGCCGAACTATCACCTTTGACCGGACTCCTGGACTATGAAGATACAAGATTGAAGACTTCATCCCGTGTCCGGATGGCATTTTCCTTGGCGTGGAAGGCAAGCTTGGCGATACGGATATGTAGATCTCCTACCATTGTAACCGACTCTGTGTAACCCTAATCCTCTTTGGTGCCTATATAAACCGGAGGGTTTTAGTCCGTAGGACGAACAACAATCATACCATAGGCTAGCTTCTAGGGTTTAGCCTCTCTGATCTCGTGGTAGATCTACTCTTGTACTACCCATATCATCAATATTAATCAAGCAGGAGTAGGGTTTTACCTCCATCGAGAGGGCCCGAACCTAGGTAAAAACATCGTGTCCCTTGTCTCCTGTTACCATCCGCCTAGACGCACAGTTCGGGACCCCCTACCCGAGATCTGCTGGTTTTGACACCGACAATCCCATAGGCCGTGACCCACTTATCCATGTTTATGCTTCTGTCACTCAAGCAACGCAGACAATAAGTAAACCATGGACATATTGCAACACCCTACGGCAGGAATCCCTCACGCTTGCGCGACATGGAGGGCACCATAGGACAACACCAAAATAAAACATACAACTCATACCAATCTAGATCATCAATCAACCCAAAGACAAACGATATCTACTCAAAACATCATAGGATGGCAACACATCATTGAATCATAATATGTGGCATAAAGCACCATGTTCAAGTAGGGATTACAGTGGGTGCGGGAGAGTGGACCGTGTAATAGAGATGAGGATGGTGATGATGATGGTGATGTTGATGAAGACGATCACCGTGCCGATGATTCCCTCCCGATGGCACTCCGGCGCCACCGAGAGAGAGGAGGAGAAGTCCTCCCCCTTGTGCTTCCTCCTCCATGGCCTCCCCCTGGATGGGGAGAGGTTCTCCCTCTAGTCCTTGGCCTTCATGGCGACGATGGCCCCTCTGAGATCCTCCTCCATGGCCTCCGGTGATGATGGCCCCCTCCGGCAAGGTGCCAGAGAGGGCCTAGATTGATTTCTCATGGCTACAGAGGCTTGCGGCAGCGGAACTTCCGATCTAGGTTATTTCCCGAAAGTTTCTGTATTTATAGGAGGAGTTGGCGTTGATTTCCCGTCAGGGGGGCCCTCGGGGAGTCCATGAGGCAGGGGGTGCGCCTCACCCTCATGGGGCCCATGGGACTCCCCTTCGGTAGATTTTTGTTCCAGTATTTTTCATACTTTCCAGAAAAAATCTCCGTTGATTTTCAGCGCTTTAGAGAACTTTTATTTCTGCACAAAAACAACACCACGGTAGTTCTGCTAAAAACATCATCAGTCTGGGTTAGTTCTAATCAAATCATACCAAAATCATATAAAACTATTGTAAACATGGCATGAATACTTCATAAATTATAGATACGTTGGAGACGTATCAATGATGTGGAAGGGATCGTTGTCTGGTGCGATGGAATTACAGGCCTCGTCAACCAGCTGATGGAAGCCATCAAGTTTGATCTAGTAGTGCTCAAAGTGAAGTCATCATTTCGCGGTGGCGCGCGTGGAATAGTCCAAAAGCAGCGGGCAGTGGTCCGAGACGGCCGAAGCGAGGCAGCGGAGGGTGTTGCAGTGAAATGACGTCTCCCAAGATGAAGTGCAGAGGACACAGTCATTCTTGACCAGCGTGGGGTTGTCTTGCTCATTAGACCATGTGTAGCGGCGCCCATGAATGTAGATATCACGCAGGGCCAAGTCAGAAATCATCCAGCAAAAGAGGTTCATTGTGCGATGGTTGATTCTATTGTTGTTCTTGTCAGCCACTGAAGCAATAATGTTGAAGTCTTCGCCGATGATCCACGCCCGGCAATAGATGGATTGAGGTCATGTAGCTCGCCAAGGAACTCAGGCTTGGCGGTGTCGCCCAGAGGACCGTTGACACCAGTAATCCAAAATAATTTGCCGCCTGAGATGGGCATGACAGTTGTAGAAACGTGAAAGGTGCCGATGGTTGATACTTTTCCAAACACTTTTGCCCTTATTTTGGACTCTCACTTGCATGATTTGAATGGAACTAACCCGGACTGACGCTGTTTTCAGCAGAATTGCCATGGTGTTATTTTTGTGCACAAATAAAAATTCTCAGAATGACCTGAAACTCCACGGAGACACGTTTTGGAATTAATAAAAAATATTGGCGAAAGAATCAACGTAAGGGGGCCCAAACCCTGTCCACGAGGGTGCAGGGCGCGCCCACCCCACTGGGGCGCGCCCCCTGCCTCGTGGGCCCCCTGGACCTGCACCGACCTCAACTCCAACTCCATATATTCACGTTCTACGATACGGAGCGCCCGCCAAGCCCTAATCAGAGAGAAGGATTCATCGCGTTTTACGATATGGAGCCACCGCCAAGCCCTAATCTTCCTCGGGAGGGCTGATCTGGAGTCCGTTCGGGGCTCCGAGAGGGGAATCCGTCACCATCGTCATCATCAACCATCCTCCATCACCAATTTCATGATGCTCACCGCCGTGCGTGAGTAATCACATCGTAGGCTTGCTGGACGATGATGGGTTGGATGAGATTTACCATGTAATCGAGTTAGTTTTGTTAGGGTTTGATCCCTATTATCCATTATGTTCTAAGATTGATGTTGTTATGGCTTTGCCATGCTTAATGCTTGTCACTAGGGCCCGAGTGCCATGATTTCAGATCTAAACCTATTATGTTTTCATGAATATATGTGAGATCTTGATCCTATCTTGCAAGTCAATAGTCACCTACTATGTGTTATGATCCGGCAACCCCGAAGTGACAATAATCGGCACCACTCCCGGTGATGGCCGTAGTTTGAGGAGTTCGTGTATTCACTAAGTGTTAATGCTTTGGTCCGGTACTCTACCAAAAGGAGGCCTTAATATCCCTGAGTTTCCAATAGGACCCCGCTGCCACGGGAGGGTAGGACAAAAGATGTCATGCAAGTTCTTTTCCATAAGCACATATGACTATATTCAGAATACTTGCCTATATTACATTGATGAACTGGAGCTAGTTCTGTGTCACCCTATGTTATAACTGTTGCATGAGGAATTACATCCGACATAATTATCCATTATTGATCCATTGCCTACGAGCTTTTCACATATTGATCTTTGCTAAGTTACTTTTCCATTGCCACTGTTACGATTGCTACAAAACTGCTATTGTTACTTTTGGCACTGTTACCGTCACTTCCACACTACTGTGCTACTCCCTTCGTCTAGGTGTGTTAGTAATTTTACGAAAACCAAATAATCCCAAAACACTTAGGCGCAGTGCATTAACTTCTACCTCATTTTTTGTTTCTTGACATATCAACCAATAAGAGATGAGAGGTGTGCATGTTTTTAATGACTTGAGACTACCAAACACGACATGCAGTGGTTAGTTCATTGCATGCAATCCTATTAATTAGCAAATAAACATTAAGGTCTCTCGTTTTCCCCTTCTCCTTGGTCACGGTGCACTGCCTAAGATGACTTACTCACCAAGACGGAGGGAGTACTAAATATTTTGCTGTAGATATTAAGTCTTTCAGGTGTGGTTGAATTGACAACTGAACTGCTAATACTTGAGAATATTCTTTGGCTCCCCTTGTGTCGAATCAATAATTTGGGTTGAATACTCTACCCTCGAAAACTGTTGCGATCCCCTATACTTGTGGGTTATCAAGATCTTTCTCTGGCACCGTTGCTGGTGAGCATAGCTCTATTCTTTGAGTCATTTGGGATTTATATCTGTTCATCGTTATGAGGAACTTGACAGATGAAAGAACCAAGATTTTCCCCTCAACTATGAGAGAAGGTAAGGAACTGCCATCTAGCTCTGCACTTGATTCACCTTCTTTTATGAGTAAATTTGCGACACCTACACCTGTACCTGCTATTGATTCTGATATGTTGCATGTTATTGATGATGCCACTTCTGCTATGCATGATGCTTACGATGAAACTACTTATCTGCTTGATAATATTGTGCCATTAGGTGAATTTCTTGATGAACAACTTGCTAGGATTAGAGAGAATGAAATTATTGAAACTGATAATATTGATGAAAGTGATGATGAAGATTCTCCCCCTAGATATGAATTGCCTGTTGTGCCTGAGGGTTATGTTATGGATGAACAAACTGCTAGAGACCTTTTTGCTTGCAAAGATAGATAAGATCTTAAGAAACTGTTAGCTAAGCTGAAAGAAAAGTCTCTGAATGCTAGAATGAAATATGACCCTGCTTTTGCTACTTCACCTATCTGTGTTACTGATAAGGATTATGAATTCTCTGTTGATCTTGAGTTAATTACTTTGGTTGAATCTGATCATTTTTATGGCTATGAGTCTAAAACTGTTGTGGCACATCTTACTAAATTGAATGATATAGCCACCCTATTTACTCATGAGGAAATTTTTTGCTATTATTATATCCTTAAATTGTTTCCTTTCTCATTAAAGGGTGATGCTAAGATATGGGTTAATTCTCATGCTCCTCGTTGTGTGTGTAGTCCCCAGGATATAATTTATTACTTCTCTGCAAAATATTTTCCCGCTCATAAGAAACAAGCTGCCTTAAGGGAAATATTTAATTTTGTGAAACTTGAATAAGAGAGTCTCCCACAAGCTTGGGGGAGGCTTCTCCGATTACTTAATGCTTTGCCTGATCATCCTCTCAAAAATAATGAAATACTTGATATCTTTTATAATGGACTAACCGATGCTTCCAGAGACCACCTAGATAGTTGTGCTGGTTGTGATTTCAGGGAAAGAACTGTTGATCAAGCTGAATTGCTATTGAATAATATAATGAGTAATGATAATGATTGGACACTTCCTGAACCAACTCCTAAGCCAACTCCGAAGAAAAGGGGTATTCTATTTCTCAGTCCTGAAGATATGCAAGAGGAAAAGAAATCTATGAAAGAAAAAGGTATTAAAGCTGAAGATGTTAAGAATTTACCACCTATTGAAGAAATACATGGTCTTGATAACACGACACAGGTAGTAAAGGTAAATTCTCTCTATAGATTTGATGAAGGTGATATCCCTCGTAATAAGTCTGCTAGTCAATGCTTGGATGACTTTGATAATTTTATTGTTAAACAAGAAGACTTCAATGCTTATGTTGGTAGACAATTGAAACGTAATGCTTATATGGTTGAACACTTGAGTGATTATATGTCTAGAGTTAAAGGTGATCTTAAGCTTATTAGTAAACATGCATCCATGGTTACCACTCAAGTAGAACAAGTACTTAAAGTGCAAGATGATTTGCTCAATGAGTTAAATAATAAGAATAGTGATAATGTTGTTAGAGTTGTGACTAGATGTGGTAGAATGACCTAGGAACCTTTGTATCCTGAGGGACATCCTAAGAGAGTTGAGCAAGATTCTCAAAGAACTAATGTTGATGCACCTAGTCCTTCCAAGAAAAAGAAAATGGTAGGACTTTGCATGCTTCTAGTGAACCTGTTATATACACACCTCAGAATCCCAATGATATTTCTATTTCTGATGCTGAGACACAATCTGGTAATGAACGTGAACCTAGTGATAATGTTAATGATGATGTTCATGTTGATTCTCAACCTAGTAATAATAATCATGTAGTGATTGAACTTGCTGTTGATCTTGATAACCCACAATCAAAGAATCAACATTATGATAAGAGGGACTTCATTGCTAGGAAGCACGGTAAAGAAAGAAAACCATGGGTTCAGAAACCCATGCCTTTTCTGAAGGAAATATGCCCTAGAGGCAATAATAAAGTTATTATTTATTTCCTTATATCATTATAAATGTTAATTATTCATGCTAGAATTGTATTAACCGGAAACTTAGTACATGTGTGGATATATAGACAAAACATAGTGT
Source organism: Triticum aestivum (assembly GCF_018294505.1). Taxonomy (NCBI): domain Eukaryota; kingdom Viridiplantae; phylum Streptophyta; class Magnoliopsida; order Poales; family Poaceae; genus Triticum; species Triticum aestivum. Next base: position 749,016,584 of record NC_057801.1, read on the forward strand.
CCCTAGTATTCCTCTACTTGACTAGCTCGTTAATCAAAGATGGTTATAAACCATAGACATGTGTTGTCATTTGATGAACGGGATCACATAATTAGGAGAATGATGTGATGGACAAGACCCATCCGTTAGCTTAGCATTATGATCATTACAGTTTCATTGCTACTGCTTTCTTCATGACTTATACATGTTCCTCAGACTATGAGATTATGCAACTCCCGAATACCAGAGGAACACCTTGTGTGCTATCGAACGTCACAACATAAATGGGTGATTATAAAGATGCACTACAGGTGTCTCCTAAGGTGTTTGTTGGGTTGGCATAGATCAAGGTTAGGATTTGTCACTCCGTGTTCCGGAGAGGTATCTCTGGGCCTTCTCGTTAATGCTCATCACTATAAGCCTTGCAAGCAATGTGACTAATGAGTTAGTTGCGGGATAAAGCATTACGGAACGAGTAAATAGACTTGCCGGTAACGAGATTGAACTAGGTATGATGGTACCAATGATCGAATCTCGGGCAAGTAACATACCGATGACAAAGGGAACAACGTATGTTGTTATGTGGTTTGACCGATAAAGATCTTTTTAGAATATGTAGGATCCAATATGAGCATCCAGGTTCCGCTATTGGTTATTGACCGAAGATGTGTCTCGGTCATGTCTACATAGTTCTCGAACCCGTAGGGTCCACACGCTTAACGTTTGATGGTGATTGGTATTATGAGTTATGTGATTTGATGACCTAAGTTTGTTCGGAGTCCCGGATGAGATCACGAACGTGACGAGGAGTCTCGAAATGGTTGATACATAAAAATCGATATATTGGAAGGCTATATTCGGACATCGGAAAGCCTCCGAGTGATTCGGGTATTTTTCGGAGTACCGGGGAGTTACGGGAATTCACTGGGAGAAGTAATGGGCCTTATTGGGCTTTAGTGGAGAGAGGGGAGAAGGGCCAAGAGGTGGCGCGCGCCTCCCCCCAGTCCAAACCAAATTGGACAAGGGGTGGGGGCGCAGCCCCCCTTTCCTTCTCCCTCTCCCTCTCTTTCCTTCTCTCCTACTTCGAATAGGAAAGGGAATCCTACTAGGACTTGGGAGTCCTAGTAGGACTCCCTATGCTTGGCGCGCCCCCTAGGCCGGTGCCTCCTCCCTCCCTCATTTATATATTGGGGACGGGAGCACCCCAAGGACACACAAGTTGATCAAGTTGATCTTTTAGCCGTGTGCGGTGCCCCCCTCAATAGATTTTCACCTCGGTCATATCGTCGTAGTGCTTAGGCAAAGCCCTGCACCGGTAACTTCATCATCACCATCACCATGCCGTCGTGCTGACGAAACTCTCCCTCGACCTCAGCTGGATCTAGAGTTCGTGGGATGTCACTGAGCTGAACGTGTGCAGATCGCGGAGGTGCCGTACCTTTGGTGCTAGGATTGGTCGGATCATGAAGACGTACGACTACATCAACCACATTGTCATAACGCTTCCGCTTTCGGTCTACGAGGGTACGTAGACAACACTCTCCCCTCCCGTTTCTATGCATCACCTAGATAGATCTTGCGTGATCGTAACAAAAAAATTGTAATTACTGTGTTCCCTAACATTTTCCTCCTAAGCCATCCAAGAAAAAGGATGATGAGGATTTTGAGCGCTTTGCTGAAATGATTAGACCTATCTTTTTGCGTATGCGTTTGACTGATATGCTTAAAATGAATCCTTATGCTAAATATATGAAAGATATTGTCACAAACAAAAGAAAGATACTGGAAGCTGAAATTTCCACCATGCTTGCTAATTACACTTTTAAGTATGGAATACCAAAGAAATTAGGAGATCCAGGAGTACCAACTATACCATGCTCCACTAAAAGAGACTACGTTCAAACTGCTTTATGTGATCTTGGAGCCGGTGTTAGTGTTATGTCTCTCTCTTTATATCGTAGAATGGATTTGAATAAGTTGACACCTACTGAAATCTCTTTGCACATGGATGATAAATCAACTGATATACTCGTCGGTGTTTGTGAGGATGTGACTGTTGTGGTTGCAAACGTTACTATTTTTACGGACTTTGTTATTCTTGATATTCCCGAGGATGAGAGTATGTCGATCATCGTTGGTAGACCTTTTCTAAATACTGCAGGGGCTGTTATTGATTGCAACAAAGGCAATGTCACTTTTCATGTTAAGGGTAATGAGCATACGGTACACTTTCCGAAGAAACAACATCAAGTTCATAGTATCAATTCTATTAGAAAAATTTCAACGATTACTAATGGAGGTTTTGAATTCCCTCTTCCTACTGTCAAAAATAAATATGATATTCTTATTGTTGGGGACATGCATATCCCCGTTGAGGTAACATAGTGTTATTCGAAAATTCTTTGGTTTCATGCTATTCAGAAGAAGTTCGTTAACAAGACTTGATCAACCTTGTTAGTGGATTCCTTTTGATGAGCATGAGATGGATGAAGTTAGAAAGCACAACTCTCTGTACCCTCCTTTTACTTTCTGTTATTTAGAATAAATAAAGCAAAAATATTATTTTCTGTCTTTTTTCTGAATTATCTGTGCAATAAAAAATACCCCGCAAATAAAAGTTCTCCAAATGCCCTGAAAATGGAGCATGAATTTTTGTAGAATATTTAAGAATTTGTGGCACTTAGAACACCAGGGGGACCCACCATTTGGCCATGAGGGTGCAGGGCGCGGCCACCCCCTGGGGCGCGCCCCCTGCCTTGTGGGCCCCACGTGGGCCCCCTCCACTTATTCCAGCACCCACACACTTTGTCTTCCTATAGAAAAGATCATCCCGTAGCTCAAACCCGTGTTCTTGCTTGTTTTGCAGCCATTTTCGATCTCCTTGCTCAAAGCTCCATTCATAGAACCGCTTTGGGGGATTATTCTTCGGTATGTGACTCCTCCAATGGTCCAATTAGTTTTTGTTCTAGTGCTTTATTTATTGCAAATTTTTGCTGCTGAGGTGACCCTATTATTGAGCTTGCATGTCGAATTTATATGGTCCAAAGTAGTTTTAATGCATGATATAGCCTCTTAGGCACTTGTGGGAGTAGTTTCTATCAATCTTGTTGAGTTTGTTTCACTTTTATTTTGAGTCACTAAAAAACTTCAGAACTTTTTTTAGAGGAAGAAAATGATGAAGAGATTGTTGAGGGGCTCCTCGAGCCGAAGCTCGAAGTATAAGCAGAATGAAGAGAATAAAAAGCCCAAGTACAATCTTCCTCGCACTACGAAGGTTCGGCCGTGCGAATGGCCTTGTGGTGCATTCTTGAGAGCCGCCAGAATTCATGACGACTTTTATTATTTGGCTGAGAATGTAGGCCTCACCGACTTCCTCCACGACCAGTGTGAACAGTATCTCCTACTCACTAATATTTTCGTTCAAAACTTTTATTTCCATGCTAGAAAATCACCACCTTCAATGGAATTTTATTTATATGATGAGTTTAAGGGGATGTCACTCTATGATTTTTGTTTGGTTTGCAAGTTGCCTTTGTGGGCAGCATTGAGGAACCACATCCTAGTGATGTGGATGGATTTATTGATAAAATTGTTGTAGGGGAAACGAGAAAAGTTTCAGATGCAAGGACTACTAGTATATTCCTGTTCTACGTTACTTTGCAATATTTGCTAGTAGATGCTTAATTGGTCGCGGGAACAATGGAAACCTTAGTGCTCCTGACCTTGCTATTTTGCGCCATGCTTTATTTCGTCATACAACCTTCAGTTTAGGCGCTATTGTTGCTAAATGGTTAAGTCTGAACCGTACAAAGGGCCCCATCTTCGGAGGTATCTTTGCTTCATGCCTTGCTAAACACTTTGAGATACCTATTAGGCATCATGAGAAAGAGGAAAAGTTGCTGCCCACTATTTTTCTAGACTACAAGAATATGGTAGCACATGGCTTTATTGTTAAAAATAAGAAGAACATACTTAAGTATAACTTGGTATTTGCTAAAACTAATTGTGAGACTATTATCTTGCCTGCACCCTCTTTGTTTAACATACTTTCAGGCACGTACCTCATTCTGCCCGAGGACATCTATGCATACTAGGAGCTGACACAAGTCCCAGAGCCTGAGCGTGAGCCTCCACTTGACCCATATCGAGAGTCTGTTTACCAGCGGGATCTTGAGGAGCTCGCTAACCAGTGGCACCCCGAGGACCCTCCTCAGTACACCGGAGAGGGTAGCTTCGATCCATGGGCATAGACCAACTTATGCCAAAAGCCTAAGCTTGGGGGAGTACGTATTTCTCACCGACATTACATTCATGTTCACACACTCATTCCAGTTGTCGGTGCTCATACTTTTTCATTGTAGTATCCATGCTAGTTTATTTTCTATTCTTGCTTTCTTCTTGTGTGTTTGAAAAACCTTCAGAAAAAACAAAAAAATAGTTGTAGCCTTTAGCTAGTTTACTTTCCATGCTTGTAGTAGTAATATTAAAAGAAAACCCAAAAATATTTCCCGTTCTTCTTTTGCTTGTTGGGAGCTTTCCCGTGTAAATAGTTTTATTTATTTTCTTTTCTTTGGGGGTCGAGAGGAGAAGACCATGATGAAAATTTTGATTGGCTCTCATATGCATTATTGTTGATCTAACCAAGAGCCCATATTACCTTGTCTTCTCCTTAGTATTAATGCTTACAGATTCCAGCTTAGTCCAATGCACATGCACTATTATTATTATTCACACCGTTCGGTCGTGCAAGTGAAAGGCAATAATGATGATATGATGAAATGATTGAGATGAGAGAAGCTGGTATGACCTCGACCTATCTTGTTTTTTAAATATGATTAGTTCATCGTTCCTGATTCTGCTTATTATGAATGAAACATGCTCTACAAGAAATATGACAACTTGTAACCTTGGCTATTGGTCACTGAATGGTCATTGTTTTTCATTTGTGACCTTTTTGTGACCAAAAACAGATGGTCAAAAGCTGGCCGTCGTAAACTGAAATTGACGACCTTCTTTGGGATAAGGTCGTAGATGTTTACGACCAAAACAAAAGGTCATGGATCCTACAACCTTCTATTTTGGTCACTGACTATCTGCCCAGGCCACGTCGGATCCGACGTGGCAATCCGATGTGGCAAAATTGCGACCAATTGAAAAGGTCGTTGACAAGATTCAGCCTGGTGCGATTGATTGTTTTAGATGGGCCTAGCCCATTAGTTCAGCCTTTTATATTTTTTTCCTATCAAATTACGCTAGCAACATGGGCCTAGCCCAGCAATTCGGCCTTTTATTTATGGGTGCGGCCTTTTACAGCGTATGATCTTTTATTTTTTCGCCATTTTATTTTCCACCATTTTATATTGGTCCCAAATATCATACACTGGTCCCACGCGTCGGAAATTTCAAATGTGCTCAAATTATTTTGATAAGTGGTTCGCATGACTCATGTTTCAATTGCACACATTTTCAAATCACATACAGAATTACTATTTCATATGAAACAAAAATTGTAATTCTGAAATATACAACATTTCATTCAGATAAGGAGAGAAGATACATGAAATTCTGGAGTTCACAATGCCCAGATAACCTAGCTATTATTACATAACTTGATATATAAGAATGTCTTGGAGCTTCTTTGAACATCTTTCATCTTGAATTTACGCAAAATAGCTGCCAACATGAAAACAGAACAACAAGGATAGGGTTAATAGCAACAACACATGATGGGGTGCTATTTAGTAGTAAGATCAAGTTTGGAAAGAAACGTGCATGAAAATTAAGAAGAGCTAGAGCAAGTCTACATGAAAATTAAGAAGTGGTATTTAGTATGGATGCCCTCAAGTTTTCGTGCACGTCATGCCAAGTCAGCCAACACGTAGCATGCATATGGGCCGTAAAAATGATCAAATGAGGAAGGGCTGAAGCCAAACAGTAGTTCCTACTTGCAATGATCATAGTTAGATAGCAGCGACCTACTACGGTTCATGTTACAACAACACTAGTTCATGTGAGAAAGACACACACGGTCCAAAGTACAAACAAAAAACAATCTGACTTGGGTAAACTAGGACATGACGAAACATAATAATTCATTTTGGATTAAAAGAGGAATATGGTGTCCACCTTATACTACAACATCATCATCAGGATTAAAACAACACATTTATAGTCAGAGTGCTGGATGAGACAAATATCAATTGAAACCAACTAGAGCAGGTGAGCCAGGGATAAGTAGCAGCAGGAAAATAATGGTACATTCACAACTTCAGTTCAGGTAAATATCAGCAATAGTATCATCGAGCACAGCAAAACAATAGCTTGACCCAAAGTATACAGTCAGCCTATAGCAGTTGCGGCTCCACCCTAACTACAGCAGCAGTTCTACCAGTAGCAACAGATTGAGTCGATTGTCTCACCTACAGCAGCTCACCAGGAGCCAAGTTGAGGAGGGCTGGGGCAGGAGCAGCTGGATGCAGGTCGCGGGCGTGTTAGGGGAAGGACGTAGGCAGAAAGACGCAGGTCGTCCGAGGATCCCGTCGACGCTGTCGCCGTCTTGGTTTCCGGAGAGCTGTGGCCGTGGCTGTGTCCACATGCATGTATCCAGCCTGCAGCCATCATACGTACATTCAGTTTATTCAGCATAATCCTACTGTCATTTCCGAGCGAACTAGCCAGAGTTCTGTAGTGTAAATATGTATCTGAAAAACAAAGAGAGGGCATGTCCATATATATACCTCAGTGATGGCCTCAGCCTCACCAAATCACGTAGGTTTTGCATCAACTTAAGCCTGAGGCACAGGCCAGTCACCGTAGCCATACTGCAGTGGTACACAGTTGGGGTGAATGTTATCCTGCAAAGCAATTGTAAGATGTGGACAATCATCCCCAAAACTTCAAGCTGGATGATAGTTCTCGACTTCTTGCATGAAACAAAACAGATTCTGTGTGAGCAGACTGTGTACACTGCAATGAGAATAATATAGGATGCTTCGCTTGCAATAAGTAAATGAATCCTGAAGGTCGCAGTGAATCAGAGATTGGGACTGCAATTTGCAATGAATCAAAGATTGGGACTACAATTTCATCCCTAGCAAATATATGTTTCCTGATTATTATTCATTTCCAAATGCAGGAAACCATCCCGGTGACCCAGCTTGTCCGAGAGACTGTTGCTGTTATTCAGGAGTTCACACAATCTAGATATGCTACTATACTTGGCACTTTCTATTTATTATACTACTAATGAGGTTATGAAATTGTTTAAATCAGTCACTTGTTATTCCTAAATTACTATTAGAACAATAAGTTGCTTGACAGTTTAACGAAAGCTTCACAATGCCATTTGATGTAACTTGTTTCTGTTAACAAGAATTCAAATATGAAATATAACTTCAATGTCCGTTGATTTTGTCACTGAATTGTGAAACACAACAATCATTTAGGTAATTGCAGAGAATCAGTGAATCAAGAATCAAGAAAACAATAATATACGAGTGTCACAACAACATTAATATACGAGTGTTATAATGTTCACACAATCAAGAATCAACAATCATCTAAATTGTTTCTGTTAACTCTGTAGAAACATTAATAAGCAAGTGCCACAACAACATCCTCCATCCAACTTGCAGTGAATCAAGAAAACAATCAGTCGTGGACACATCCGATTCACTGCAGATGGACGAATCCGAGCTCCCTACAGCGAACTCACAAGCCAAATTAGCAACTCCATTAAGTTGTTGTAACCACCAACGGCAGTATATCTCCAAGCCCAAACCCTGTGCTAATCTCATATTCGAGGAACGCACGGCACAAACCTAACCTAAATCTGTCCAACCATAGAACCAGAGGCTCTTAATCCTAGAACCACGGAAGCACCGGCCAACACACACTGACGCTACAAAATCTAATCGATCGCACGATACCATAGAGGAAGGAAGGGGGATCGGGCGCGTTACCATACCTTGAGGATGCCGATCTTGATGGAGCCGTAGACGATGCCGATGCCAATGGCAGAGACCCTGGCCACCTACAGAGCAACATCCATCCCGGGGTGAAGGGCGTGGGTGCGTCGGTGGCAGGATCCGGACGATGAGTGTTCGGCGCTCTGACAGCAGAGCCGAGGACTTCAGGATTCTCTTCTCTCTACGTTGGCCAGTCGAGGTGGAGGAGGAACAACGCCAGCGACGCGGTGGCCCAAACTCTGTCTGCATGCGTTGTTGAGGAAGAGGAGCACAGAGAAGGTCAAATCGCTACCTTGACTTGGCGTGTGTGAGTAAGAGGAAGAGGAAGGGGAGGGGGACGGACCTTGACGAGTAGCTCCATGGCGGGCATCGAGGGAACATAGCCTGGTGCTGGATCTGGCCGCCGCTGGATCTCGCCATGGCCGTGCGGTGCGGCTAGGTTTAGGGCGCGAGTGAGGAGGGTCCGACCCGGCCGTGCGAGAGGAGGGGAGGGGAGTGGTCGCCGGTGGCCGAGGTTGGCGGAGAGGATGGAGGTCAGTGGCGGCGGGTTGGGTGGGTGGGTTGGGAATCGAGAGAGACGGAGGAGGAGCGGCGCTCTGCTCTCCTCTGGTGGGTTTCTAGCCACTTGAGGGCGGGGAGGCATGGGGACTCAGGCTCCTCGCCGTCGACCATGGTGTGGGGCCGGGGGCGGCGGCGGCGGCGGCTAGGGTTTTGGCCAAAGGGGGCGGCGATGGATAAGGGTGCAGGACAGAACATGGAGAAGGTTGTAGTGGGGAAGTGGGGCGTGGGGAGGTGGGGGTTGTGTTACGGCTAGGTGGGTGAGAGGGTGAGGGGCCTGGGCTCTCGTTGGATCCACGAGCATCCAACGGTGCTTGATGCATGATCCATGTGAGATGGCTATGGCCAAATCAGAACGCAGACGTGTGTATGACGTTATGACCATCTAGTATTGGACGTTGTGACCATCTAAAATTGGTCGTAGTCAAATAAAAATAAAGTGTAAAATCATGTCAGCATTTTATTTTTTATTTTTTGATGTCCAAAGTGAATTTTTTTTGTGAAGAAGCTACCAAATATTTGCACAAGGGTGCATATTCGAATGGGAAACAATGTTGCCTAAGGAAGTTTTCATTTTCTTTGGACGAAAAATTCATTTTTCTATTTTTCTAGTGCCCAAAATGAGTTTTTTTGTGAAAGACCTACCATATATTTGTTGCAAAATGGCACCAGGTCATTTTTATAAAATACTAGGCCATATATAATGCACAATTGACAAAATGCTTGGTTGTCAGAAGTTTTTATACACCTCTGGTGAAAAAGACAAATTTCGGTCGATTCAGTTGGAAGCGGGTAAAATCTGAACTGCAGCTGCCTCATAGTTTGCTCATTATTTTTTCCAAAAGTCATTTCTAGGTACATAAGTATCTATTTAATCATAGAAACACAAAAGGTTTTCCAAGATTCAACCACTAGCTAGGAATGGTCATGCCCACCGTTTTGAACGCATTTTGAAACGGGCATAAAAAATTCAAAAAAATCAAAAAATTAGAAAAGCTTCGCATTGTGTCATTACATGGACGAAGTTACCACGTAAAATAATAAACTTGTAATACGGCAATTATTTTAAAAAAGTGTTCTAAAAAACGAGATATCAAGTGTGAAGATGCATGGCTTTCAACCCAAATGCAAAATCTTTTGGCCACATTCATGGCATAGTTTGTTCAAATAATCTCATATTGTGCACAAGGGTGCATATTGGAATGACAAACAATGTTGCCTAAGGAAGTTTTCATTTTCTTTGGACGGAAATTTCATTTTCCATTTTTCGAGTTCTCAAAATGAGTTTTTCTGTAAAGGACCTACCATATATTTCTTTCACAATTGTACGTAATACATTTTATAAAATACTAGGACATATTTAATCCACAATTAACCAAATGGTTGGGTGTAAAAAGTTTGGATCCACCTCTCGTGAAAAAGACAAATTTCCGCCGATTCAGTTGGAAGCGGGTCAAATTTGAACTGCAGCTGCCTCATAGTTTGCTCTTTATTTTTTTTAAAAATCATTTATAGGTACATAGGTATCTATTTAATCATAGAAACACAAAAAGTTTTCCAAGATTCAGCAACTAGCTAGGAACGGTCATGCCCGTCGTTTTGACCGCATTTTGAAACGGGCATAAAAAATTCAAAAAAAAACAAAACATTGGCACGCCTTCGCATTGTGTCATTATATGTGACCAAGTTACCAACAAATATTATAAACTTGTAATACGACAATTACTTTTAAAAATTGTTCTCAGAAAACGAGCTATCTAGTGTGAAGATGCATGGCTTTCAACCCAAATGCTCAATCTTATGGCCACATTCATGGCATAGTTTATTCAAATGATCTCATATTGTGCACAAGGGTGCATATTGGAATGACAAACAATGTTGCCTAAGGAACTTTTCATTTTCTTTGGACGGAAATTTCATTTTCCATTTTTTGAGTGCCCAAAATGAGTTTTTTTTTGTAAAGGACCTACCATATATTTGTTTCAAAATTGTACCAAATAAATTTTCTAAAATACTAGGACATATTTAATGCACAATTGACCAAATGGTTGGGTGTAAAAAGTTTTGATTCACCTCTCGTGAAAAAGACAAATTTCCGCCGATTCAGCTCGAAGCGTGTCAAATTTGGACTGTAGCTGCCCCATAATTTACTCTTTATTTTTTTTCCAAAAATCATTTCTAGGTACATAAGTATCTATTTAATCATAGAAACACAAAAAGTTTTCCAAGATTCAACCACTAGCTAGGAATGGTCATGCCCGCCATTTTGACCGCATTTTGAAACGGGCATAAAAAATTCAAAAAAATGAAAAAATTGGAAAACCTTCGCATTGTGTCATTATATGTGACCAAGTTACGAGCAAAAATTATAAAGTTTTAATACGGATTTTTTTTAAAAGTGTTCTCGAAAACGAGCTATGAAGTGTGAAGATGCATGGCTTTCAACCCAAATGCTCAATCTTATGGCCACATTCATGACATAGTTTGTTCAAATGATCTTATATTGTGCATAAGGGTGCATCTTGGAATGGCAAACAATGTTACCTAAGGAAGTTTTCATTTTCTTTGGATGAAAAATTCATTTTCCATTTTTTGAGTACCCAAAATGATTTGTTTTGTGAAGGACCTACCATATATTTGTTGCAAAATTGGACCAAATCAATTTTCTAAAATACTAGGTCATATTTAATGCACAATTGACAAAATGGTTGGGTGGCAAAAGTTTTGATCCATCTCTCGTGAAAAAGACAAATTTCCGCCGATTCAGGTGGAAGCGGGTCAAATTTGAATTGCAGCTTCCTTATAGTTTGCTATTTATTTTTTCCAAAAATCATTTCTAGTTACATAAGTACCTATTTAGTCAGAAATACATGGTTTGGTGGCGATACATTGAGGTTTCGACGATGGCCGAGGGCCCTAACTCTAGAGCGCGTAAACTCGCATGCCCGCCGCGTGGTCACCGCATGACCGTGGCGTTGCCATGCGTTCTGGGTGGCCTATGCATGTCTAGTGGGTTGCGCACTCCCTAGGTAGGTGCTAGGAAGAAAATTACAACATAAGATTCTCACGAGGAGACCAATTGTAGCGACCCGACCCCAATGGATCAAGTCTTTGTGCTTAAGTGTCATCCCTGGATCGGTATGCTGACACACACAGTACTCGAGGATTTATAACAGAGGTAAATCACATGTATAAAGTAACGTAAATACTATTACCTCAATCCAAAATAGCGGAAGCAACAAGGTTGTGGATTCCCATTAACACCAACGGCAAAGTTGAGTATAGGAATCGTAACCCTAATGTATCACTTACTCGTCGTAAGATCTTGCAACATGAGACGTTGCAGCCACAAAGGGTCAGTACATTGAATGTACTGGCAAATTCACACCATAGAGAAATGATGAATAAAAGCTATCACTACATGCATATATTGCTGGTGGAGGCTCTATCGTTACTGTTTTTGCGTAAAGCCAATTTTTCCCTACTACAAAGAAATAAATTTATTTAACTATCATGGTGGTTGTGAAACATTGAGAATGGTTGACAGCATTCTCAATCCCAATTAAAAGTACTCATTAAAACCCAACAATATTAATTAGAAGTAACATGATGAGATTCACATGATATCCAAGTACTAGATACTCAAGATGTCCATAACCGGGGACACGGCTAATCATGATTAGTTTATACACTCTGTAGAGGTTTGCGCACTTTTCCCCACATGACTCGATCGCCTCCGTTTGGTTTCTCGCACTACATGGTGTTTGAGAAACGGATGACCGAGACATACTCTTTCAGAAGCGCTCGCACCTTACGTAAAGGGTAGACCGTACCAACCTGCATCCCCTACATCTGCTAGCCCACCCTGTAAGAGTTCGCACGACTTAGTCAACTATGCTAGAACCCATAATAGCATGTGGCTGCACACGGAAGTTTCTAGTTTGAATAATCTCATGATCCCTTTGAGCCTGGGTGGCGGTCCGAAGAAAAACAGGCAAGTCCTGATGGAAACCAGGTGCCTCAATCCACCCAGATGTGTGTTTAAGTTGCCACCTTAAATAAACCATTAATTAACAATCTCACATCTGTCATGGATACACTCACCCAATCCACGTCTACTAGCATAACATGGCATAATAAACAAACGTAGAAGTAACTCCCAAAGGTTCGAAAATAAAATTGGTAATAGGTACTACCTCAACTACTTCCCAAAACCCACAAATTAATTAGATCCTAATCATGCAATGTTTGAGGATTGATCTAATGCATAAAAACTAGGTATGAGAAAAGGTATGATCAAAGTGTGAACTTGCCTGCAATGTTGATGAAGGTGATTCGCACTCAAAACTCTTGATAGTTCTACTCGTCACTCTCCGGTCAATCTATTGCGAGCAAGCAATGGTAACCACACATAAGCAATCACTCAAAAGATTGGAAAGAACGAAGAGTACGATTCGGAAAACATCAAAACCAAGCAAATGAATCTTGCAGCATAAAACAGTTTATAATAGTACCAAAATTAGGTGAATTTGGCCTTACCAGAAAGTTTGGTTCAAGAGCTTCGATTTGAAAAGAGAATCAACTCAAACAGAGTTATAAAACTCAAGTTACGATCAAACGAAGTTCAAATACTAAACTGTTTGAAAGTCAAATTTTAAACTTTCAAAAACATATTTACTGGATATAGAGGATCATATCGAAGAAGTGGGCATTGGTTTCATCTATTTTGGATAAACGAGTAAAAAGATGTGGTCGTTTGAAGATTAGGGACTAATCTATGAATAAAATATTCATAGATGGGTCCCTGGCCGAAATAACAGAAAAAGAAAAGAACTAATTAACGAACGTTCATCTATAAGATCTAAACAGTGGATGTTCGTTGTTTAATAAAACCAAAAAAACAGATCTAGTCTAGGGTTTTTTTAGAAAAACCGAACTTAAAATAAAACCAGATCGGACGGCGGTTATACCGGTTCGCAGTGGTTTGGCGGTTTTTGAGAGAAAACCGGCGGCGGCGAGGTTGAACTCCAGCGACAGCGGGCGGTTCGGGCCTGACCGGAGCGGCGGCTCTGGTGGCCGGCAGCGAGGGCGGAGTCGACGGGGAGGGCGACGCGGCAGGGCGAGGTGGATGGGGGCGTCGGCGGCGGTCCACGGCGAAGGGACGGAGCGGCAGCGGCAAGCGGATCTCGCCGGCGGCGGCGGATCCCGGCGAGTGCGGCGGCGGCGCCCGGCGAGATGAGAGGGGGCAGGGCGGCGCGTCGAGGGGAAAAAGAGGGGGCGGGGCGGCGGCCTCGCCTTATAAAGGCCAGGGGAGGGCGGTGGCGTGGGGAAGGGGGCGGCCGGTGGCGGGGCAGCACTGGACTCTAGGAGGAGTCCCAGTCGGGGACGACGGGCGAGGCAGCGTGGAGCTGGGCCTTGGCCTGGCTTAGGCTGGGCCGGCCTAGTCAGAATTTTTTTTTAAAAAAAAATTATAGACGAACAAAATAAATAAAACCAAATAAACAAAAATATTATATAGGCATATAATATATCAAAATTTTCAGAAAAAGATTTTCTACAGCGTGGACATTTTTATAGCATCAGTTAAAATTTACACTACTTTAAATAATTCAAACAGTGTTACTGCTCTAATAAAATCCAATAAAATCATTTTAAGAAATACCAAAATTAATTCAAATTTATTTCCCTCCAATTTTCTGATGTAGGGAATCATGTTACCCTATTTTCCATATATTTTATTTTTGGAGAAAAATAATTCGAATAAACTCAAATAACTCCAAATTGAGAATAAATTCAAAAGAACTTTGAATTTAATTCTTTGAAACTCCCAACTCATATTTCATATGTTTTGAAGAAGTCATTTTATCTTCGCTCGTGAAAATCATTGAGTTGCATAAAGTTCCTGGGTTGGAAATATTTTCCAAATGAAATTCAAATATTTTCAACACCCCTTGTCATTTAAATAAATGGAAGAAGTCATGTCATCTTCTCTCCAGGGTTTTGTGGTGAAAAGAATTTTGACTTCATGAAGATCAGAAAAGAAAATGAAAGTTTGGGAAAGTCTTTTTATTCCCTCTCATTTAACTTTCAAAAAGTTTTGAATTCACTCACTTTCAGTCTATCAATCAAACAATCAATCAAAACTATCTATTTGTTTATAACATTCCAAAATTTAGAATTTTGGGATGTTACACCGATCTATGCTCAAACATGAATTAGCAGCCAAGTGTTTGATTAGCGGTACGAGAAATGCACATGTCTAATGGGCGTGAGTTTTGGCTGAGCATGATCAGTTACTAAGAAGACTGTATTCACAAATTTTCAGCTCAAAGGAGGAGCCTAGGTGGTACTTGCTTTGCAAAGTACCACACTGGACATAAATACGAATGTTGAAGTTGGGCTCAAAATAATGAATGGATTGAGCTGAAATTTGGTGGATGATGGTTATTTGGGTAGAGGAAAGCACTATAGAAAATGGATACCATTTGAACATGCCAAAGTGGTACTTCCTTCACAATGCTCTTCTCTGGACAGAAACTTCAAAAAATTACTGAGAGAAATTGGCTAAATGAAATGAGCTAAAATTTGGTGTAGGTAAGTTACATAGGCATATAGAATATGTGGACAAAATTTCAACTCATTAGGATATGCATAGCTAGTACTTCTTTCACAAAGGTTCTAGGTGGACAAAAACTTTGGAAATATGCTGAGGAAGATTTACTGGGCAAATGGAGCTGAATTTTGTCATGAGGCAATGATTTGGATAGGAAATAGTGCCCAAAAATTTTGAGGGCAATCAAGAATATATAAATAGCACTTCCTTCACAAAGTGTTGTTTTGAACAGAATAGAAAAATGAATATTGTGGAATTATTTCTGAACTAGGCAAGGAAGGTTTTTACATATTTGACGAAGATATGACCCAAAGAATTTATGAGAGTTTTTTGGGAATTTTGGGAATGACAGAAATATAGGTTGCTTCACAACCTAGGGCAAATTGACACATGGACATGACACATAGGCAAAACTGATGAGGTGGCGCCTAGTCATAGCAACCCACCACAATTTACAAGGTTATGACCATCTATATTGGTCATGATCAGCTAGAAATAAGGCAGCGGACTAGTGCTATCTGCTTTATGACCATTTCATGTAAGGAAATTATGACCTTTCTGACCAAAATGATCGTTATTGTTCAGCGTTTAGAGCCCCCCGAATAGCTTTTGACCAATTGGTTTCAAATGGTCATAGATCTATGACCAATTCTTCCATGGTCACTGACAGAAGGTCACTAGTTGACATATTTCTCGTAGTGATGCTTGCAATGACAATTAGAGATTATAGTTGCTCATGCCATGCTTAATTAGCTAGGAGTTTATAATAATTTACCTTGCGTGCCCACATGCTATTAAAATGGTTGTGATGTGGTACGATAGGGTGGTATCCTCCTTTGAATGATTCAAGTGCCTTGACTTGCACATGTTCACGCATGTAGTTGAAATAAAATCAACATAGCCTCCACGATATTTATGTTCATGGTGATTTATATCCTACTCATGCTTGCACTCATTGTTGGTTAATCTTAATGCATGTTCATGACGGTTGTCGCTCTCTAGTTGGTCACTTCCTAGTCTCTTTCTATCCTTCAATTGTACTAAGCGGGCATACTGCTTGTGCATCCACTTCCATAAACCCCAAAGTTATTCCATATGAGTCCACCATACCTTCCTATATGCGGTATTTACTTGTCGTTCCAAGTAAATTTGTATGTGCCAAACTCTAAACCTTCAAATGAAATTCTATTTTGTATGCTCAAATAGCTCATGTATCAACTAGGGTTGTCTATATCTTCCATGCTAGGTGGGTTATTCTCACGATGAGTGGACTCCGCTCATCATTCACAAGAAAATGGCCAGTAACCGGGATGCCCAGTCCCATGCTTAAATCAAATCAAAATAATTGCAAAAAAAACTCCCCCATGATTGTTGTTAGTTGGACGGTACCCGTTGTTTTGGGCCAGCAATGGAATGTGCTCGTTGGTGGTGAGGAAGTATAAACTTTACCATTCTGTTTGGGAACCGCCTATAATGTATGTACAATGGAAGATATCGAGATCTCTTGGTTATTATATTGACAATGAAAGTATGCCACTCAAAATATTATTTATCTCTATTTCAAAACTCGAGCTCAGGCACCTCTGCAAATCCCTTCTTCCCTCTACAAAGGGCCTATCTATTTACTTTTATGTTGAGTCATCATCCTCTTATTAAAAAGGCACCAGTTGGAGAGCACCGTTGTCATTTGCATGCATTGCTATTAATTTACATGAGTATGACTGTGACTAGATCTCTTTTGCCATGAATTACAATGTCTAGTCAGTCCTTGATCTTCAGAGGTGCTCTGCATTTATGTTTTGCGGTCTCAGAAAGGGCTAGCGAGATACCATCTTGTTATATCGTATTATGATCATTTTGAGAAAGTGTTGTCATCCGAGATTTATTATTATTGCTCGCTAGTTGATTGTGCCATTGATATGATTAAATATGATACCTAAATGTTATTGTGAATATGGTTAGTTCATAATCTTTGTTGAAAACTTGAATGCTGGCTTTTACATATTTGCAACAACAAGATCAAACAGAGTTTGTAAAAGTTTTTCTTTATCATTTTCAATTTATCAACTGAATTGCTTGAGGACAAGCAAAAGTTTAAGCTTGGGAGAGTTGATACGTCTCCAACGTATCTACTTTTCCAAACACTTTTGCCCTTGTTTTGGACTCTAACTTAAATGACTTGAATGGAACTAACCAAGATTGACGTTGTTTTCAGCAGAATTGCCATGGTGTTATTTTTGTGCAGAAATAAAAGTTCTTGGAATGAGATAAAACTCCACGGAGACATGTTTCAGAATTAATAAAAAATATTGGCAAAAGAATCAACACAAGGGGGCCCACACCCTGTCCACGAGGGGGCAGGGGGCGCCCCCTGCCTCGTGGGCCCCCTGGACCTCCACCAACCTCAACTCCAACTCCATATATTCACGTTCGGGGAGAAAAAAATCAGAGAGAAGGATTCATCGCGTTTTACGATACAGAGCCGCCACCAAGCCCTAATCTTCCTTGGGAGGGCTGGTCTAGAGTCCGTTCGAGGCTACAGAGAGGGGAATCCGTCGCCATCGTCATCATCAACCATCCTCCATCACCAATTTCATGATGCTCACCGCCGTGCGTGAGTAATCCCATCGTAGGCTTGCTGGACGGTGATGGGTTGGATGAGATTTACCATGTAATCGAGTTAGTTTTGTTAGGTTTTGATCCCTCGTATCCATTATGTCCTAAGATTGATGTTGCTATGACTTTGCCATGCTTAATGCTTGTCACTAGGGCCTGAGTGCCATGATTTCAGATCTGAACCTATTATGTTTTCATGAATGTATGTGAGTTCTCGGTCCTATCTTGCAAATCAATAGTCACCTACTATGTGTTATGATCCGGCAACCCCGAAGTGACAATAATCGGGACCACTCCCAGTGATGACCGTAGTTTGAGGAGTCTGTGTATTCACTAAGTGTTAATGCGTTGGTCCGGTACTCTATTAAAAGGAGGCCTTAATATCCCTTAGTTTCCAATAGGACCGTGCTGGCACACGAGGGTAGGACAAAAGATGTCATGCAAGTTCTTTTCCATAAGCATGTATGACTATATTCAGAATACATGCCTACATTACATTGATGAACTGGAGCTAGTTCTGTGTCACCCTATGTTATAATTGTTGCATGAGGAATTACATCCCACATAATTATCTATTGCCTATGATCTTATCACATATTGATCTTTGCTAAGTTACTTTTCCGTTGCCACTGTTATGATTGCTACAAAACTGCTACTGTTACTTTTGCCACTGTTTCCGTTACTTCCATACTACTTATCTACTAAATGTTTTGCTGCAGATATTAAGTCTTTCAGGTGTGGTTGAATTGACAACTCACCTACTAATACTTGAGAATATTCTTTGGCTCCCCTTGTGTCGAATCAATAAATTTGTGTCGACTACTCTACGTACCCTCAAAAACTGGTGTGATCCCCTATACTTGTGGATTATCAATGGTGCGGTTGAGAAGCGAGACATGGTCAGCCTGCCAAGCAAGGAGGATTTCGCCACGTCTGCCGTCGGCGGGCAGCCAGTAGAAGTCGCGGAATGACGCGTGAAGCATTCCAGCAATGATGCTGGGAGAGACACATAAGAGTTTGATCTCTTGGAGGCAGGCGATGGAGGGTGCAGCGGCGATGATCACGCTATGAACTGTCGCGCGTTTGGCCGGGCTATTAAGCACACACACGTTCCAAAATATAGTTTTAAAGTTGTGATACATGAGGAATGTTGGGGGGGTAGGAGGGAATGGGCAAGCTATCAAATCTCGATGAGGCGAGTTGGTGGTGCGAGGCTAGCAAGAGCCACGGGAAGGACGTGCTAGCCATAGAAGTAAGCAAAGGCTTGGACAACATCCACTGCCAGAGGCTCCTCAAATAGCCTAGTGTACTTCTCCAAGATAGCTGGGGTCACCGGTTCATCATCCTTGAGCAGTCCAAGCCGGTGAAGTAGAATGCGTTTTGCTTTGGTCTTAGAGTCTAGCCTAGGTCATTGGCAGCCATCTATCTGATGAGTCAGGGCGTGAAGTTGGGTGGGATGGCCCCTCGTTTGTGTTGTTGATACATCCCCAATGTATCTATAATTTATGAAGTATTCATGCTGTTATACTATCATTCTTGGATGTTTTAGAATCATTTTCTAGCAACTTTATATAATTTTTTGGAACTAAGCTATTGACATAGTGCCTAGTGCCAGTTGCTGTTTTTTGCTTGTTTTTTACATCGCAAAATATCAGTATCAAACAGAGTCTAAATGCAGCGAATATTTTTTGAGAATTTTTTTGGACCAGAAGACCCAGGATGGGCTAAAAAGTACCAGAGGGGAGGCCCGAGGTGGGCACAACCCACCTGGGCGCGCATAGGAGCCCAGGCGTGCCCAGGGGTTTGTGACCCCCTCGGTGACCTCCCACATTGCCTCGTCGCCCTATAAATTGCCAAATATTCCAAAAACATTGGGGATAATGCTAGATCAGAAGTTCTGCCGCCTCAAGCCTCTGTAGCCACAAAAAATCAATCTAGACCCCATTCCGGCACCCTACCGGAGGAGGAAATCATCACCGATGGCCATCTTCATCATCCCGGTGGCCACCATGATGAGGAGGGAGTAGTCCACCCTTGGGGCTGAGGTTTGTGCTAGTAGCTATGTGTTTAATCTCTCCCTCACGTGTTCTTGAGATGTCATGATCTTGATGTATCGCGGGCTTTGTTAATATGGTCAGATCATATGGTGTTTTCCCCTCTTTATCTTGTGATGAATTGAGTTTTCCCTTTGAGATTTCATTTTATTGGATTGAATACTTTTATGGATTTGAGAGCACTTGATGTATGTCTTGCTATGAATACCCGTGGTGACAATGTGGTATCATATTGATTCACTTGATATCTATTTTGGCACTCAACTCGCGGATACCCGAGGTGACATTGGGGTAATCTATGCATAGGGGTTGATGCACGTTCTTGTCTTTGTTTCTCCGGTAGAAATCTTGGGGCACTCTTTGAGGTTCTTTGTGTTGGATTGAGTATTACGAATCTGATATTGTTTGATACATATCATATAATTGATACATCTCCAACGTTGCTATAATTTTTTTATTATTCCATGTTGTTATATTATCATTCTTGGATGTTTTACAATCATTTTATATCATTTTTGGTACTAACCTATTGACATAGTGCCCCGTGCCAGTTGTTGTTTTCTGCTTGTTTTTACATCGCAGGAAATCAATACCAAACGGAGTCCAAACACAGAGAACTTTTTGTGGATTTTTTCTGGACCAGAAGACACAAGATGGGCCGAAGAAGTACTAGAGGGGTGGCGCACCCAGGTGGGTTATGCCCACCTTAGTGGCCTCCCGCACTACCTCTTTGCTCTATTATTATCCCAATATTCAAGAAACCCTATGGGAGTCAACAAAAATCAATTCCAGCCGCCGCAAGTTCTAGAACCACCAGATCCAATCTAAACACCATCACGGAGGGGTCATCATGTCCATTGGTGCCTCTCCAATGATGCGTGAGTAGTTCATTGTAGACCTACGGGTCCGTAGTTAGTAGCTAGATGGCTTCCTCTCTCTCTCTCTCTCTCTTGATTCTCAATACAATGGTCTCTTGGAGATCCATATGATCTCTGAGAGAAGGATTCATTGCGTTTTACGATACGGAGCCGCCGCCAAGCCCTAATCTTCCTCGGGAGGGCTGATCTAGAGTCCGTTCGAGGCTACAGAGAGGGGAATCCGTCGCCATCATCATCATCAACCATCCTCCATCACCAATTTCATGATGCTCAACGCCGTGCGTGAGTAATCCCATCGTAGGCTTGCTGGACGGTGATGGGTTGGATGAGATTTACCATGTAATTGAGTTAGTTTTGTTATGTTTTGATCCCTAGTATCCATTATGTTCTAAGATCGATGTTGCTATGACTTTGCCATGCTTAATGCTTGTCACTAGGGCCTGAGTGCCATGATTTCAGATCTGAACCTATTATGTTTTCATGAATGTATGTGAGTTCTTGATCCTATCTTGCAAATCAATAGTCACCTACTATGTGTTATGATCCGGCAACCCCGAAGTGACAATAATCGGGACCACTCCCAGTGATGACCGTAGTTTGAGGAGTTGTGTATTCACTAAGTGCTAATGCGTTGGTCCGGTACTCTATTAAAAGGAGGCCTTAATATCCCTTAGTTTCCAATAGGACCATGCTGGCACGCGAGGGTAGGACAAAAGATGTCATGCAAGTTCTTTTCCATAAGCATGTATGAATATATTCAGAATACATGCTTACATTACATTGATGAACTGGAGCTAGTTCTGTGTCACCCTATGTTATAATTGTTGCATGAGGAATTACATCCCACATAATTATCTATTGCCTACGATCTTATCACATATTGATCTTTGCTAAGTTACTTTTCCGTTGCCACTGTTATGATTGCTACAAAACTGCTACTGTTACTTTTGCCACTGTTTCCTTTACTTCCATACTACTTATCTACTAAATGTTTTGCTGCAGATATTAAGTCTTTCAGGTGTGGTTGTATTGACAACTCAGCTACTAATACTTGAGAATATTCTTTGGCTCCCCTTGTGTCAAATCAATAAATTTGGGTCGACTACTCTACCCTCAAAAACTGGTGTGATCCCCTATACTTGTGGGTTATCAATGGTGCGGTTGAGAAGCGAGACATGGTCAGCCTACCAAGCAAGGAGGATTTCGCCACGTGTGCCGTCGGCGGGCAGCCAGTAGAAGTCGCGGACTGACGCGCGAAGTGTTCCAGCAATCATGGTGGGAGAGACACATAAGAGTTTGATCTCTTGGAGGCAGGCGATGGAGGGTGCAGCGGCGATGATCACGCTATGAACTATCGCGTGTTTTGCAGGTCTATTAAGCACACACACGTTCCAAAATATAGTTTTAAAGTTGTGATACATGAGGAATGTTGGGGGGGGCAGGAGGGAATGGGCAAGCTATCAAATCTCGCTGAGGCGAGTTGGTGGTGCGAGGCTAGCAAGAGCCGCGGGAGGGACGTGCTAGCCATAGAAGTAAGCAAAGGCTTGGACAACATCCACTGCTAGAGGCTCCTCAAATAGCCTAGTGTACTTCTCCAAGATAGCTGGGGTCACCGGTTCATCATCATTGAGCAGTCCAAGCCAGCGAAGTAGAATGCGTTTTTCTTTGGTATTAGAGTCCAGCCCAGGTCATTGGCAGCCATATGTCTGATGAGTCAGGGCGTGAAGTTGGGTGGGATGGCCCCTCGTTTGCGCTGTTGATACATCCCCAATGTATCTATAATTTATGAAGTATTCATGCTGTTATACTATCATTCTTGGATGTTTTAGAATCATTTTCTAGCAACTTTATATAATTTTGGAACTAAGCTATTGACATAGTGCCTAGTGCCAATTGCTGTTTTTTGCTTGTTTTTTACATCGCAAAAAATCAATATCAAACGGAGTCTAAATGCAGCGAATTTTTTTTGAGAATTTTTTTGGACCAGAAGACCCAGGATGGGCTAAAAAGTACCAGAGGGGAGGCCCGAGGTGGGCACAACCCATCTGGGCGCGCATAGGAGCCCAGGCGTGCCCAAGGGTTTGTGCCCCCCTCGGTGACCTCCCGCATCGCCTCTTCGCCCTATAAATTGCCAAATATTCCAAAAACATTGGGGATAACGCTAGATCAGAAGTTCTGCCGCCTCAAGCCTCTGTAGCCACAAAAAATCAATCTAGACCCCATTCCGGCACCCTGCCGGAGGGGGAAATCATCACCGGTGGCCATCTTCATCATCCCGACGGGCACCATGATGAGGAGGGAGTAGTCCACCCTTGGGGCTGAGGTTTGTGCTAGTAGCTATGTGTTTAATCTCTCCCTCACGTGTTCTTGAGATGTCATGATCTTGATGTATCGCGGGCTTTGTTAATATAGTCAGATCATATGGTGTTTTCCCCTCTTTATCTTGTGATGAGTTGAGTTTTCCCTTTGAGATTTCATTTTATTGGATTGAATACTTTTATGGATTTGAGAGCACTTAATGTATGTCTTGCTATGAATACCCGTGGTGACAATGTGGTATCATATGGATTCACTTGATATCTATTTTGGCACTCAACTCGCGGATACCCGAGGTGACATTGGGGTAATCTATGCATAGGGGTTGATGCACGTTCTTGTCTTTGTTTCTCCGGTAGAAATCTTGGGGCACTCTTTGAGGTTCTTTGTGTTGGATTGACTATTACGAATCTGATATTGTTTGATACATATCATATAATTGATACATCTCCAACGTAGCTATAATTTTTTTATTATTCCATGTTGTTATATTACCATTCTTGGATGTTTTACAATCATTTTATATCATTTTTGGTACTAACCTATTGACATAGTGCCCTGTGCCAGTTGTTGTTTTCTGCTTGTTTTTTACATCGCAGGAAATCAATACCAAACGGAGTCCAAACACAGCGAAACTTTTTGTGGATTTTTTCTGGACCAGAAGACACAAGATGGGCCGAAGAAGTACTAGAGGGGTGGTGCACCCAGGTGGGTTATGCCCACCTTGGTGGCCTCCCGCACTGCCTCTTTGCTCTATTATTATCCCAATATTCAAGAAACCCTATGGGAGTCGACAAAAATCAATTCCAGCCGCCACAAGTTCTAGAACCACCAGATCCAATCTAAACACCATCACGGAGGGGTTCATCGTGTCCATTGGTGCCTCTCCAATGATGCGTGAATAGTTCATTGTAGACCTACGGGTCCGTAGTTAGTAGCTAGATGGCTTCCTCTCTCTCTCTCTCTCTCTCTCTCTCTCTCTCTTGATTCTCAATACAATGGTCTCTTGGAGATCCATATGATGTAACTCTTTTTGCAGTGTGTTTATTGGGATCCGATGAACTTTGAGTTTATGATCAGATCTATGTTTTTATCCATGAAAGTTATTTGAGTCTTCTTTGATCTCTTATATGCATGATTGCTTACAGCCTCGTATTTCTTCTCCAATATTTGGGTTTTGTTTGGCCAACTTGATCTATTTATCTTGCAATGGGAAGAGGTGCTTTGTGATGGGTTCAATCTTACGGTGCTTGATCCCAGTGATAGAAGGGGAACCCACACGTATGTATCGTTGCTATTAAGGATAACAAGATGGGGTCTATTTCTACATAAATAGATCTTGTCATCATTCTTATTGCATTACTCCATTTTTCCATGAACTTAATACACTAGATGCATGCTGGATAGCGGTCGATGCGTGGAGTAATAGTAGTAGATACAGGCAGGAGTCGGTCTACTAATCTTGGACGTGACGCCTATTAATGATCATTGCCTGGATATCGTCATGAGTATTTCAAGTTCTATCAATTGCCCAACCGTAAAAAAATTTCCCACTGTTTGCTATTTTTCTCGAGAGAAACCACTAGTGAAACCTATGGCCCCCGGGTCTCTTCTTTAATATATTTTCCTTCGCGATCTATTTTTATTTGTTTTTATTTTCAGATCTATTAAACCAAAAATACAAAAATACCTTGCTGCAATTTTTAGTAATTTATTTTATCTTGCATTCCCGCTAGATCTATTTATCTAACCTACTAGAATTTTATCTATCTTTTTACCCGTGAGGGATTGACAACCCCTGTCTTACATCAGGTTGCAAGTATTTGTCCTTTGTATACAGGAGGTGTTTACATGGTGTTGCGTGCTTATCCTACTGGTTAGATAACCTTGGTCTCATCACTGAGGAAAATACCTACTGTTGTTGTGCTGCATCATCCCTTCCTCTTTGGGGAAGGAATTTCTGGCGCCGTTGCCGAGGAGGATCACGTCAAGATAGTCTCCCATCGACGTTCTTTCTGGCGCCATTGCCGGGGAGACATCATCAACATCAACTAGGTTCCTAATCACAAATCTCATCTCCTTGCAATTTACATTATTTGTCATTTGCCTCTCGTTTTACTTTCCCCCACTCCAAAAAAATTTCTGTTTTATTCGCCTTCTTTTTTCGTTCGCCTTTTTCTCGTCAGATCTCATGTTTGCTTGTGTGCCATGTGCCTTCTATTTTCTTGCATCTTCGCTTGCTAAAAATCTATTGATATGGATCCTCATCCACTTGCTAATATTTTCAAAAGATCTAATTATGTTGAACCAATTGCTAGTGAGTTGAGTGTACTTGATTATCTCTATGAATTTTTGCTTGAAATTTGTGAATTTTAAAATTGTGATGAATTGCTAAAAGAAGAAATTTATGAAATGATTCATGATAGTTCCTTGAATGAAAAGCATTATTGCAATGGTGTTACTGTAAATTGTATCAATGTCAATTGTGCTAATAATATGCAAAACCCCAAGCTTGGGGATGCTAATTTTGATACGTCCACTAATTATTGCAATGATCATGATTGGGGTGATTCTTCTTATGATCTTGAAAATTTATTTAAAACTCACGATGAATATGTTAGTGATAATAATGTTTGCAATAATATAGAAAGTGGGTTTGGAAGAGCGTCAACTTTAGGTAAAAATAGTCCCATATATTTGGAGAGTGTTCAATCTTATGAAATTTTTTATGAAAGTGGGGTTGGATAGGTCATGTCTTTATTTGATGAGAATCCCACTATTTGGGAAGAGTGTCAACTTTGCATGCATGAGGATCATGTAGAAAATATGTTATGTGGTAGCTATATTGTTGAATTTGAATATGATCCCACATATAATTATTATGAGAGAGGGAAATATGGTTGTGTAGATCTTCATCTTACTAAGTTGCCTCTCTTCATCTTGAGATTGCTATTGTTTCTTTCTTCTTCCTTGCATATGCTAGATCTTGCTTGTCTTGCTAATTTGTTTTCCTATAAAATTCATATGCATAGGAAGTATGTTAGACTTAAGTGTGTTTGTCACATGTTTTATGATGCTCTCTTTGTGCTTCAATTATTATCTTTTGTTTGAGCATCAATAAAACTTTATGCCTAGCTAGGGGCGTAAAACGATAGCCTCGTTAGGAGACAACCCAACCTGTATCTATTTGCTCTCTGGTTTTCTTGATGTTTTCAATAAAATACCCAATTGTGCCTCTGATCACTACAAGAAATATGTCAACTAGTGACCTTCTATCAGTGACCCTGGAAGAATGGTCATAGATCTATGACCATTTGAGACCAATTGGTCAAAAGCTGTTCGGGGGGCTCCAAACGCTGAATAATAACGACCATTTTGGTCAGAAAGGTCGTAATTTCCTTACACGAAATGGTCATAAAGCAGATAGCACTAGTCCGTTGCCTTATTTCTAGCTGATCATGACCAATATAGATGGTCATAACCTTGTAAATTGTGGTG
Organism: Triticum aestivum; assembly: GCF_018294505.1. NCBI lineage: Eukaryota > Viridiplantae > Streptophyta > Magnoliopsida > Poales > Poaceae > Triticum > Triticum aestivum. The sequence continues at coordinate 749,043,063 of NC_057801.1, forward strand.
GATTGCTATGACTAGGCGCCACCTCATCAGTTTTGCTTATGTGTCAATTCTTGCCCTAGGTTGTGAAGCAACCTATATTTCTGTCATTCCCAAAATTTCCAAAAAAATCTCATAAATTCTTTGGGTCATATATTCGTCAAATATGTAAAAAAAACCTTCTTTGCCTAGTTCAAAAATAATTTAACAATATTCATTTTTCTATTCTGTTCAGAACAACACTTTGTGAAGGAAGTGCTATTTATATATTCTTGATTGCCCTCAAAATTTTTGGGCACTATTTCCTATCCAAATCATTGCCTCATGACAAAATTCAGCTCCATTTGCCAAGTAAATCTTCCTCGGCAAATTTCCAAAGTTTTTGTCCACCTAGAACCTTTGTGAAAAAAGTACTAGCTATGCATATCCTAATGAGTTGAATTTTTGCCACATATTCTATATGCCTATGTAACGTACCTACACCAAATTTGAGCTCAGTTCATTTAGCCAATTTCTCTCACTAATTTTCCGAAGTTTCTGTCCAAAGAAGAGCATTGTGAAGGAGATGCTATTTATATATTCTTGGTTGCCCTCAAAAAATGTTGGCACTCTTTCCTATCCAAATCATTGCCTCATGACAAAATTCAGCTCCATTTACCCGGTAAATCTTCCTCGGCAAATTTCCAAAGTTATTGTCCACCTAGAACCTTTGTGAAAGAAGTACTAGCTATGCATATCCTAATGAGTTGAATTTTTTCCACATATTCTATATGCCTATGTAACTTACCTACACCAAATTTGAGCTCATTTCATTTAGCCAATTTCTCTCAATAATTTTCCAAAGTTTTTGTCCAGAGAAGAGCATTGTGAAGGAAGTACCACTTTGGCATGTCCAAATGGTATCAATTTTCTACAGTGCTTTACTCTACCCAAATAACCATCATCCACCAAATTTCAGCTCAATCCATTCATTATTTTGAGCCCAGCTTCAACATTTGTATTTATGTCCAGTGTGGTACTTTGCAAAGCAAGTACCACCTAGGCTCCTCCTTTTGAGCTGAAAATTTGTGAAGGCAGTCTTCTTAGTAACTGATCATCCTCAGCCAAAACTAACACCCATTAGACATGTGCATTTCTCGTACCGCTAATCAAACACTTGGCTGCTAATTCATGTTTGAGCATGGATCGGTCTCCTCATGGGAATCTTATGTTGTAATTTTCTTCCTATCACCTACCTGGGGACTGCCCAACCCACTAGACATTCCTAGGCCACCCAGAACGCATGGCAACACCACGGTCACGCGGTGACCACGCGGCAGGCATGCGAGTTTACGCGCTCTAGAGTTGGGGCCCTCGGCCACCGTCCAAACCTCAATGTATCGCCACCAAACCATGTATTTCTAATTAAATAGGTACTTATGTAACTAGAAATGATTTTTGGAAAAAATAAATAGCAAACTATAAGGTAGCTGCAGTTCAAATTTGACCCGCTTCCAACTGAATCGGCGGAAATTTGTATTTTTCACGAGAGGTGGATCAAAACTTTTGACACCCAACCATTTTGTCAATTGTGCATTAAATATGTCCTAGTATTTTATAAAATTGATTTGGACCAATTTTGCAACAAATATAGGGTAGGTCCTTCACAAAAAAAATCATTTTGGGCACATAGAAAATGGAAAATGAATTTTTCGTCCAAAGCAAATGAAAAATTCCTTAGGCAACATTGTTTTCCATTCCAAATGCACCCTTATGCACAATATAAGATCATTTCAACAAACTATGTCATGAATGTGGCCATAAGATTGAGCATTTGGGTTGAAAGCCATGCATCTTCACACTTGATAGCTCGTTTCTGAGAACACTTTTTAAAAAAAATTGCCATATTACAAGTTTATAATTTTTCTGGTAACTTGGTCACATATAATGACACAATGCGAAGGTTTTCCAATTTTTTAATTTTTTTGAATTTTTTATGCCCGTTTCAAAATGCGTTCAAAACAGCGGGCATGACCGTTCCTAGCTAGTGGTTGAATATTGGAATTTTTTTGTGTTTCTATGATTAAATAGATACTTATGTACCTAGAAATGATTTTTGGAAAAAAATAAAGAGCAAACTATGAGGCAGCTGTAGTTCAAATTTTACCCGCTTCCATCTGAATCGGCCGAAATTTGTCTTTTTCACCAGAGGTGGATCAAAACTTTTTACACCCAACAATTTTGTCAATTGTGCATTAAATATGTCCTAGTATTTTATAAAATTGATTTGGTCCAATTTTGCAACAAATATATGGTAGGTCCTTCACAAAAAATTCATTTTGGGCACTCAGAAAATGAAAAATGAATTTTTCGTCCAAAGAAAATGAAAACTTCCTTAGGCAACATTGTTTGCCATTCCAAGATGCACCCTTTTGCACAATATAAGATCATTTGAACAAACTATGCCATGAATGTTGCCATAAGATTGAGCATTTGGGTTGAAAACCATGCATCTTCACACTTGATAGCTCGTTTCTGAGAACACTTTTTTAAAATAATTGTCGCATTACAAGTTTATTATTTTACCTGGTAACTTGGTCACATGTAATGACACAATGTGAAGCTTTTCTAATATTTTGATTTTTTTTGAATTTTTTATGCTCATTTCAAAATGCGGTCAAAATGGCGGGCATGACCGTTCCTAGCTAGTGGTTGAATCTTGGAAAAAAAATTGTGTTTCTATGATTAAATAGATACTTATGTACCTAGAAATGATTTTTGGAAAAAATAAAGAGCAAACTATCAGGGAACTGCAGTTCAAATTTTACCCGCTTCCAACTGAATTGGTCGAAATTTTTCTTTTTCAACAAAGGTGTATAAAACTTCTGACAACCAACCATTTTGTCAATTGTGCATTATATATGGCCTAGTAATTCAGAAAATTAATTTGGTCCAATTTTGAAACTAATATATTGTAGATCGTTCACACAAAAGTTCACTTTCGGCAGTCAAAAAATGATTCTCTTATAAAAAAAACTCATTTATGAGAACACTTTTTCAAGTTATTTGTTTTATTCAAAGTTTGTTATTTTTACTGAAAAGTAGGTCACGCTTGGTGACTCAATGCGAAGGTTTTTATTTTCTATTTAGTTTTCTAAACTTTATAGATCGTAAAATAGTTGGCATAATTTAGTTTTTTATTTTTAATCGATTATGACCAATTTAAATGGTCATAACGTCATCAAAGGGGTACTGCATTCTGATTGGTCCAAAAGCATATCACGCGAATCATGGATTAAGCACCGTCGGATGATGCCGGATCCGACGGCAGCGCACGTCCCACCTACCTAGACCAGATCCACCACCCTAAACCCTAACCCACTCCTCGTCCCACCCACCCCGATCCATCCCCTCCCCTCGTCTCTCGCATCGCTGCCGCCACCCACTCACCGCCCTGTCTCTCCCACCCCGATCCATCCCCTCCCCTCGTCTCTCGCATCGCCACCGCCACCCACTCACGGCCCCGCCTCTCTGATGACCCACAAGTATAGGGGATCTATCGTAGTCCTTTCGATAAGTAAGAGTGTCGAACCCAACGAGGAGCAGAAGGAAATGATAAGCAATTTTCAGCAAGGTATTCTCTGCAAGTACTGAAATAAGTGGTAACAGACAGTTTTGTGATAAGATAAATTGTAACGAGCAACAAGTAACAAAAGTAAATAAAGTGCAGCAAGGTGGCCCAATCCTTTTTGTAGCAAAGGACAAGCCTGGACAAACTCTTATAATAGGAAAAGCGCTCTCGAGGACACATGGGAATATCGTCAAGCCAGTTTTCATCACGCTCATATGATTCGCGTTCGGTACTTTGATAATTTGATATGTGGGTGGACCGGTGCTTGGGTGCTGTTCTTACTTGAACAAGCCTCCCACTTATGATTAACCTTTATTGCAAGCATCCGCAACTACAACAAAAGTATTAAGGTAAACCTAACCATAGCATGAAACATATGGATCCAAATCAGCCCCTTATGAAGCAACGCATAAACTAGGGTTTAAGCTTCTGTCACTCTAGCAACCCATCATCTACTTATTACTTCCCAATGCCTTCCTCTAGGCCCAAATAATGGTGAAGTGTTATGTAGTCGACGTTCACATAACACCACTAGAGGTTAGACAACATACATCTTATCAAAATATCGAACGAAAACCAAATTCACATGACTACTAATAGCAAGACTTCTCCCTTGTCCTCAGGAACAAACGTAACTACTCACAAAGCATATTCATGTTCATAATCAGAGGGATAATAATGTGCATAAAGGATTTGAACATATGATCTTCCACCAAATAAACCAACTAGCATCAACTACAAGGAGTAATCAACACTACTAGCAACCTACTAGTACCAATCCCGGACTTGGAGACAAGAATTGGATACAAGAGCTGAACTAGGGTTTGGAGATGAGATGGTGCTGGTGAAGATGTTGATGGAGATTGCCCTCTCCTGATGAGAGGAGCGTTGGTGATTACGATGGTGATGATTTCCCCCTCCCGGAGGGAAGTGTCCCCGGCAGAACAGCTCTGCCGGAGCCCTAGATTGGTTCCGCCAAGGTTCCGCCTCGTGGCGGCGGAGTTTCGTCCCGAAAGGTTGCCTTCTATTTTTTTCTCATCGAAAGACTTCATATAGGATAAGATGGGCATCGGAGAGCCACCAGGGGGCCCACGAGGTAGGGGGCGTGCCCCCCACCCTCGTGAGCAGGGTGTGGGCCCCCTGGTCTTCATCTTTGGCGACGATTTTTCTTTATTTATTTTAAGATATTCCATGGAGTTTCGGGGCTTTTGGAGTTGCGCAGAATAGGCCTCCAATATTTGCTACTTTTCCAGCCTAGAATTCCAGCTGCCGGCATTCTCCCTCTTCATGTAAACCTTATAAAATAAGAGAGAATAGCCATAAGTATTGTGACATAACGTGAAATAACAGCCCATAATGCAATAAATATTGATATAAAAGCATGATGCAAAATGGACGTATCTACTCCCCCAAGCTTAGACCTCGCTTGTCCTCAAGCGAAAAGCTGATAACAATAAATATGTCCTCATGTTTAGAGGTAGAGGCGTCGATAAAAATTAAAAATACGGGCATGAAGGCATCATGATTATTTCCATAACAACAACATATATAGATTTTGTCATATGATTACTTATGTTCAAGTGATGATCAATTCACGAAGCAAAAGCATGAATCAGAAACCTTATTGAGCACCAACAAATTATAACCTCAGTCATTGAAGCAATTGCAATTTATCATAACATCGAAAAGAGTCTATGTCAAAGCTTAAGAGCAAGTCCACATACTCAACTATCACTTAGTCCTTCATAATTGCTAACACTCACGCGATACTTGTGGTTACAGAGTTTTAATCAGACACAGAGAAAGATAGGGGCTTATAGTTTTGCCCCACAACCTTTTACCTCAAGGGTAATGTCAACAATAATAATTCATGCTCCCCTACATCCAATTAGACATATATATCATGTACTTTCCAACATGTTGAGCTTGCCAAAGGATAAAATGAAAAAGGAAAGGTGAAGATCACCATGACTCTTGCATAAGGTAGGGGATAATAATAAAAGATAGGCCCTTCGCAGAGGGAAGCAGAGGTTGTCATGCGCATTTAGGGTTGATGCACAAAATCTTAATGCAAAAGAACGTCCCTTTATATTGCCCCTTGTATGTGGACCTTTATTATGCAGTCCGTCACTTTTATTACGTCCACAACAAGTTCGTACAAAGTTTATTTCTTCTCCGCACTAATAAGTCATGCATATTTAGAGAGAAATTTTTATTGCTTGCACCGATGACAACTTACTTGAAGGATCTTACTCAATCCATAGGTAGATATGGTGGACTCTCATGGCAAAACTGGTTTAAGGGCATTTGGAAGCACAAGTAGTATTTCTACTTGGTGCTGAGAATTTGGCTAGCATGAAGGGGAAAGGAAAGCTCAACACATTAGAGGATCCATGACAACATACTTTATCTCATATGTAAGAAAACATAACTCATTATGTTGTCTTTCTTGTCCAACCTCAACACTTTACCATGTCATATTTTAATGAGTGCTCCCAATCATAAAAGATGTCAATGATAATATATTTATATGTGAAACCTCTCTTTCCTTATTACTTCCTATTAATCGCAGCGATGACCAAAGCTATATTTCCCAACTCCCAACAACCTTTAATCATCATACTCTTTCTATGTGAAGTCATTACTTTCAATAAGATCAATATGAACTCTTTAATTATTTTTATTCTTTTCTTCTATTCACCCAAGATCATGGCAAAATAATCAAGCCCTCGACTCAACACTAATCTTTATTATATAGCCCACGGACTCGATTACAAAGAAGGATCATAAAGCAAAACTCAAAACTGGATCATGCCATGACTTTATTCTACTAAATCAAGATACTACTAAATAGATCGAACTAAGAAAAATGGTAAAGATAGGAGTTGTGATGGTGATATGATACCAGGGCACCTCCCCCAAGCTTGGCAGTTGCCAAGGGGAGTGCCCATACCCGTGTGATTATATCTTCGGAGGTGATGGAGGTGGTGATGATGACGGTGGATAATCGCACATCGAGCGTAAAAGTTCCTCCAACTTGCGGATAATGCCCTTGAGCCCGGCAATATGATCTTTCAACAAAATATTCTCCAGTGTAAGATACTTGTTCTGTATGCGGGCTAACTCAATCATCTTGAAAGCTTCAATCTTTGTTGGAGTGAAAAGGTTAGATAAAGGTTGAGGGATGTCTCCTTCTTTCACCACCGGAGCTTGAGCCTCAATGGCCTTCTTGATCTCTTCTGGTTCCTCTCTTTTCAACTCTATCTTCAATAGCCAAGCATCCTTGTCTTCGTTGTTGGAGGAGGGAGAAATCATGGTGCTCTAAATCTACAACGGAAATAGCTCGAAATGAAAACATAGGATATTTGCATGATATGGTGGTCAAAACCTTCGGGAGAATATATAATGAATTTTCACCGACCAAAATACGTATCGTGCAAGAAAACGGAGTCCGGAGAGCACACGGGGTGCTCACGAGGTAGGGGGCACGCCTAGGGGGTAGGGCGCGCCCTCCACCCTCGTGGAGGCCTCGTGTCCTTCCCGGACTGCCACTTATTTTTCTATTTTTCTAAATATTCCAGAACGGAGAAATATTGCCTTAAAATTGTTTTGGAGTCGGTTTACTTACCTTAACACATACCTATTCCTTTTCGGAGTCTGAAACGGGCTAGAAAGTGTCCCTTATGTATTCCTCCGGGGTTACGGTTTCAATAATATTGGTTTCAACATTTGTAGGATTACCTGAGATATAGTGTTTGATCCTTTGACCGTTTACCACCTTCGGATTTGTGCCTTCAAAGTTGTTGATTTTTATGGCACCGGAATGATAGACCTCCTCGATAACGTCGGGACCTTCCCATTTAGAGAGAAGTTTTCCTGCAAAAAGTCTTAAACAAGAGTTCAATAGCAATACATAATCACCTACATTAAACTCACGCTTTTGTATCATTTTATCATGCCATCTTTTAACTTTTTCTTTAAACAACTTGGCATTTTCATAAGCTTGGGTTCTCCATTCATCAAGGGAGCTAATATCAAATAACCTCTTCTCACCGGCAAGTTTGAAATCGTAGTTGAGCTCTTTAATAGCCCAATATGCATTATGTTCTAGTTCGAGAGGTAAGTGACAAGCTTTTCCATAAACCATTTTATACGGAAACATACCCATAGGATTCTTATATGCAGTTCTATAGGCCCATAATGCGTCATCCAATTTCTTGGACCAATTCTTTCTAGACCTATTAACAGTCTTTCGCAAAATCAATTTGAGCTCTCTATTGCTCAATTCTACTTGACCACTAGACTGCGGGTGATATGGAGATGCGATTCTATGATTGACATCATATTTAGCAAGCATTTTACGGAAAGCACCATGAATAAAATGTGAACCACCATCAGTCATAAGATATCTATGAACTCCGAACCTCGTAAAAATAACTTCCTTAAGCATTTTAATAGAGGTGTTATGATCAGCACTACTAGTTGGAATAGCTTCTACCCACTTAGTAATGTAATCAACAGCAACTAAAATATGTGTATATCCATTAGAGGCAGGAAAAGGTCCCATATAATCAAAGCCCCAAACATCAAATGGTTCAATAACAAGTGAACAATTCATAGGCATTTCTTGATGTCTACTAATATTACCAATTCTTTAACATTCATCGCAAGACAAAACAAACTTACGGGCATCCTTGAAGAGAGTAGGCCAATAAAAGCCGGATTGCAATACCTTATGTGTAGTTCTATCTCCAGCGTGGTGTCCTCCATAAGCTTCGGAGTGACACTTGCATAGGATCTGTTCCTGTTCATGCTCAGGTACACAACGTCTAATAACACCATCTACTCCTTTATAAAGATGTGGGTCATCCCAAAAGTAATGTCGAAGATCATAGAAAAACTTTTTCTTTTGTTGGTATGTGAAGCTAGGTGGTATAAATTTAGCAACAATATAATTGGCATAATCAGCATACCAAGGAGTGCTACGAGAAGTGCTTATGACATTTAATTGCTATCAGGAAAGCTATCATCAATAAGTAGTGGGTCATCAAGAACATTCTCTAACCTAGATAAGTTATCTGCAACGGGGTTCTCAGCTCCTTTTCTATCAACAATATGCAAATCAAATTCTTGTAGAAAGAGAACCCATCTAATGAGTCTAGGTTTTGCATCCTTCTTTTCCATAAGATATTTAATAGCAGCATGATCAGTGTGAATAGTTACTTTAGAATCAACAATATAAGGCCTAAACTTATCAGAAGCAAACACAACTGCTAAAAGTTCCTTTTCGGAAGTAGCATAATTTCTTTGGGCACTATCTAGAGTCTTACTAGCATAATGGATAACATTTAATTTCTTATCAACTCTTTGCCCTAGAACAGCACCTACAGCATAATCACTAGCATCACACATAATTTCAAAGGGTAAATTCCAATCAGGTGGCTGAACCACAGGTGCAGAGACTAATGCTTTCTTAAGTATTTCAAATGCTTCTACGCAATCATCATCAAAGAAAAATGGTACATCTTTTTGTAATAAATTAGTCAGAGGCCGAGAAATTTTTTAGAAGTCCTTAATGAACCTCCTATAGAATCCGGCGTGACCAAGGAAACTTCTTATACCTTTGATGTCCTTGGGACATGGCATCTTTTCAATAGCATCAACTTTGGCTTTATCAACTTCAATACCTCTTTCAGAAACTTTGTGCCCCAAGACAATGCCTTCATTAACCATAAAGTGGCACTTTTCCCAATTCAAGACAAGATTAGTTTCTTCACATTTCTGCAAAACTCGAGCAAGATTGCTCAAGCAGTTATCTAAAGAGGAACCATAGACGGAAAAATCTTCCATGAAAACCTCACAAATTTTTTCACAAAAATCAGAGAATATAGCCATCATGCATCTTTGAAAGGTAGCAGGTGCATTACATAAACCGAAAGGCATACGTCTATAAGCAAAAGTACCAAAGGGCATGTAAAAGTAGTCTTTGATTGATCTTTAGCCGACACAGGTATTTGAGAGAAACCAGAATAACCATCTAGAAAGCAATAATGTGTATGTTTGCATAATCTTTCTAGCATTTGATCGATAAAAGGAAAGGGGTAATGATCTTTCTTAGTAGCCTTGTTTAATTTGCGGAAATCAATTACCATCCTATAGCCTGTGATAATTCTTTGCGGAATCAATTCATCTTTATCATTAGGGAGAACAGTAATACCTACCTTCTTAGGGACACAATAGACAGGACTTACCCACTGACTATCAGCAACGGGATAAATTATACCTACCTCCAAAAGCTTGAGTATTTCTTTTCTTACCACTTCTTTCATTTTAGGATTCAAACATCGTTGAGGATCACAAACTGGTTTGGCAACCGCTTCCAAATTTATTTTATGTTGACATAGAGTGGGACTAATGCCCTTAAGATCATCAAGTGTATATCCAATAGCAGCACGGTGCTTCTTTAGAGTTTTCAATAATCTTAACAGGATATATTTTCTTTTCATCAAGATAAGCATATTTAAGATTATCAAGCAATGGTTTAAGCTCAAACACGGGATCACCCTTGGGTGAAGGGGGATCCCCTAGGATTTCAACAGGCAAATTGTGTTGCAGAATAGGTTCCTGTTTAAAGAATACTTCATCTATTTCTCTTCTCTCATTCATGAACATATCATTTTCATGGTCTAGCAAATATTGTTCTAAAGGATCACTAGGAGGTACGGCAATAGAAGCAAGACCAATAATTTCATCCTTACTAGGCGATTCTTCCTCGCGATGTTGTTTACTAAATTTAGAGAAATTAAAATCATGAACCATATCGTCCAAGCCAATAGTAACAACATTCTTTTCGCAGTCTATCTTAGCACTAACAGTATTCAAGAAGGGTCTACCAAATATAATGGGACAAAAGCTATCTTGTGGAGAACCAAGAACAAGAAAATCAGCAGGATATTTGGTTTTTCCACACAAGACTTCAGCATCTCTAACAATTCCCACTGGTGAAATAGTATCTCTATTGGCAAGTTTAATTGTAACATCAATATCTTCTAGCTAAGCTGATGCAATATCATTCATAATTTCTTTGTATAGGTCAATGGGTATTACACTAGCACTAGCACCCATATCACATAAGCCATGATAACAATGATCTCCCATTTTAACAGAAATAACAGGCATGCCTACCACAGGTCTATGTTTATCTCTATCACAAGGTTTAGCAATTCTAGCCGTTTCACCCTGGAATTGAATAACATGCCCATCGATATTATCAGACAAGAGATCTTTAACAATAGCAATATTGGGTTCTACCTTTGACTTGCTCAGGAGGTGTATAAGTTCTAATATTGCTTTTACGAACAACAGTTGAAGCTTTAGAATGGTCCTTCATTCTAACAGGGAAAGGCGGTCTCTCAACATAAGAAGTGGGAACAATAGGATCATTATAAGTGACAGTCTTTTCTTCAACTTTAATAGGTGTAGCTACTTTTACTTCTATGGGAGGATGATATTTAAACCACTTCTCCTTGGGGAGATCAACATAAGTAGCAAAGGATTCATAGAAAGAAGCTACTATCTCAGAGTCAAGTCCATATTTAGTGCTAAACTTACAGAAAATATCGGTATCCATAAAAGATTTAACACAATCAAACTTAGGTGTCATACCTGACTCCTTACCATCATCGAGGTCCCAATCTTCAGAGTTGCGTTTAATTTTATCCAATAAATTCCATCTGAATTCAATAGTCTTCATCATAAAAGAGCCAGCACAAGAAGTATCGAGCATGGTGCGATTATTATCACAAAGCTGAGCATAAAAACTTTGCACAATTACTTCTCTTGGGAGCTCATGATTGGGGCATGAATATAGCATTGATTTAAGCCTCCCCCAAGCTTGAGCGATGCTTTCTCCTTTGCGAGGCCAAAAGTTATATATATAATTGCGATCATGATGAAAACAAGATGCATAGGGTAATACTTTTGATGGAATTTCAATTTCAATCTTTTATAGTTCCATGATCTCATATCATCACATAGTCTGTACCATGTCAATGCGTCTCCCTTCAAAGATAAAGGGAAGGCCTTCTTCTTAACAACAACATCGGGTATACCTGCAAGCTTAAATATTCCACAAATGTCATCCACATAGCGTAGATGTTCATCAGGATGCTTTGTTCCATCTCCTGTAAAAGTGTTAGCTAGCAGTTCTTCCATCATACCCGAAGGAATCTCAAAAGGAGTTTCATTTTCAATAGGTTCAGTAGGTTGAGTAGGTTGAGGAGCAACTCTTTGCTCTACTGGACGGGGTGAAGATACCCCGAACTGAAGGAAATATGCCCTAGAGGCAATAATAAAGTTATTATTTATTTCCTTATATCATGATAAATGTTTCTTATTCATGCTAGAATTGTATGAACCAGAAACATAATACATGTGTGAATACATAGACAAACAGAGTGTCACTAGTATGCCTCTACTTGACTAGCTCGTTAATCGAAGATGGTTATATTTCCTAACCATAGACATGAGTTGTCATTTGATTAACGGGATCACATCATTAGGAGAATGATGTGATTGACTTGACCCATTCCGTTAGCTTAGCACTTGATCGTTTAGTATGTGCTATTGCTTTCTTCATGACTTATACATGTTCCTATGACTATGAGATTATGAAACTCCCGTTTACCAGAGGAACACTTTGTGTGCTACCAAATGTCACAACGTAACTGGGTGATTATAAAGGTGCTCTACAGGTGTCTCCGAAGGTACTTGTTGGGTTGGCGTATTTCGAGATTAGGATTTGTCACTCCGATTGTCGGAGAGGTATCTCTGGGCCCTCTCGGTAATGCACATCACTATAAGCCTTGCAAGCAATGTAGCTAATGAGTTAGTTACGGAATGATGCATTACGTGAACGAGTAAAGAGACTTGCCGGTAACGAGATTGAACTAGGTATTGAGATACCGACGATCGAATCTCGGGCAAGTAACATACCGATGACAAAGGGAACAACGTATGTTGTTATGCGATTTGACCGATAAAGATCTTCGTAGAATATGTAGGAGCCAATATGAGCATCCAGGTTCCGCTATTGGTTATTGACCAGAAACAGATCTAGGTCATGTCTACATAGTTCTCGAACCCGTAGGGTCCGCATGCTTAACGTTATGATGACAGTTTTATTATGAGTTTATAAGTTTTGATGTACCGAAGGTTGTTCGGAGTCCCGGATGTGATCACGGACATGACGAGGAGTCTCGAAATGTTCGAGACATAAAGATTGATATATTGGAAGCCTATATTTGGATATCGGAAACGTTCCGGGTGAAATCGGGATTTTACCGGAGTATTGGGGGGTTACAGGAACCCCCCCCCCCGGGGGGGGGGGGTTAATGGGCCTACATGGGCCATGAGGGAGAAGAGGAGGGCCGTCCAGGGCAGGCCGCACGCCCCCTCCCCCCCCCCCTAGTCCGAATAGGACAAGGAAGGGGGGAGGCGCCCCCCTTTCCTCTTTCCCCTCCCTCCTTTCCTTCTCCACCAAGGCAAGAGGAGGGAGTCCTACTCCCGGTGGGAGTAGGACTCCTCCAGGCGCACCCCTAGGGGGCCGGCCTCACCTCCCCCCTCCCTCCTTTATATACGGGGGAAGGGGGCACCTCTAGACACACAAGTTGATCTTTGTAATCGTTCCTTAGCCGTGTGCGGTGCCCCCTCCAACATATTCCACCTCGGTCATATATCGTAGCGGTGCTTACGCGAAGCCCTGCGTCGGTAGAACATCATCATCGTCACCATGCCGTCGTGCTGACAGAACTCATCCCCGACAACCTGCTGGATTGGAGTCTGGGGATCGTCATCGAGCTAAACGTGTGCTGAACTCGGAGGTGCCGTACGTTCGGTACTTGGATCGGTCGGATCGTGAAGACATATGACTACATCAACCGCATTGTCATAACACTTCCGCTTTCGGTCTACGAGGGTACATGAAAAACACTCTCCCCTCTCGTTGCTATGCATCACCATGATCTTGCGTGTGCGTAGGAAATTTTTTGAAATTACTACATTCCCCAATAGTGGCATCCGAGCCTAGGTTTTATGCGTTGATGTTATATGCACGAGTAGAACACAAGTGAGTTGTGGGCGATCCAAGTCATGCTTCTTACCAGCATGTCATACTTTGGTTCGGCGGTATTGTTGGATGAAGCGGCCCGGACCGACATTACGCATACGCTTACGCGAGACTGGTTCTACCGACGTGCTTTGCACACAGGTGGTTGGCGGGTGTCAGTTTCTCCAACTTTAGTTAACCGAGTGTGGCTACGCCCGGTCCTTGCGAAGGTTAAAACAGCACCAACTTGACAAACTATCGTTGTGGTTTTGATGTGTATGTAAGAACGGTTCTTGTTAAGCCCGTAGCAGCCACGTAAAACCTGCAACAACAAAGTAGTGGACGTCTAACTTGTTTTTGCAGGGCATGTTGTGATGTGATATGGTCAAGATGTGATGCCATATTTTATTGTATGAGATGATCATGTTTTGTAAGCAAAGTTATCGGCAACTGGCAGGAGCCATATGGTTGTCGCTTTATTGTATGAAATGCAAACGCCCTGTAATTGCTTTACTTTATCACTAAGCGGTAGCAATAGTCGTAGAAGCAATAGACGGCGTAAACGACAATGATGCTACGATGGAGATCAAGGTGTCTCACCGGTGACAATGGTGATCATGGAGGTGCTTCGGAGATGGAGATCACAAGCACAAGATGATGATGGCCATATCATATCACTTATATTGATTGCATGTGATGTTTATCTTTTATGCATCTTATCTTGCTTTGATTGACGGTAGCATTTTAAGATGATCTCTCACTAATTATCAAGAAGTGTTCTCCCTGAGTATGCACCGTTGGGAAAGTTCTTCGTGCTGAGACACCACGTGATGATCGGGTGTGATAGGCTCTACGTTCAAATACAACGGGTGCAAAACAGTTGCACACACGGAATACTCAGGTTAAACTTGACGAGCCTAGCATATACAGATATGGCCTCAGAACACGGAGACCGAAAGGTCGAGCATGAATCATATAGTAGATATGATCAACATAGTGATGTTCACCATTGAAAACTACTCCATCTCACATGATGATCGGACATGGTTTAGTTGATTTGGATCACGTGATCACTTAGATGACTAGAGAGATGTCTGTCTAAGTGGGAGTTCTTAAGTAATATGATTAATTGAACTTAAATTTATCATGAACTTAGTCCTGGTAGTATTTTGCAAATTATGTTGTGGATCAATAGCTTGCGTTGTTGCTTTCATATGTTTATTTGGATATGTTCCTAGAGAAAACTGTGTTGAAAGATGTTAGTAGCAATGATGCAGATTGGATCCGTGATCTGAGGTTTATCCTCATTGCTGCACAGAAGAATTATGTCCTTAATACACCGCTAGGTGACAGACCTATTGCAGGAGCAGATGCAGATGTTATGAACGTTTGGCTAGCTCAATATGATGACTACTTGATAGTTTTGTGCACCATGCTTTATGGCTTAGAATCGGAACTTCAAAGACGTTTTGAACGTCATGGACCATATGAGATGTTCCAGGAGTTGAAGTTAATATTTCAAGCAAATACCCGAGTTGAGAGATATGAAGTCTCCAACAAGTTCTATAGCTAAAAGATGGAGGAGAACCGCTCAACTAGTGAGCATGTGCTCAGATTGTCTGGGTACTACAATCGCTTGAATCAAGTGGGAGTTAATCTTCCAGGTAAGATAGTGATTGATAGAATTCTCTAGTCACCATCACCAAGTTAGTACAACTTTGTGATGAACTATAGTATGCAAGGGATGACGAAAACGATTCCCAAGCTCTTCGTGATGTTGAAATCGACGAAGGTAGAAATCAAGAAAGAGCATCAAGTGTTGATGGTTGACAAAGATCACTAGTTTCAAGAAAAGGGCAAAGGGAAAGAAAGGGAACTTCAACTAGAATGACAAGCAAGTTGTCACTCCCACGAAGAAGTCCAAAGCTGAACCAAAGCCTGAAACTGAGTGCTTACACTGCAAAGGAAATGGTCACTGGAAACGGAAATACCCTGAATATTTGGTGGATAAGAAGGATGGCAGAGTGAACAAGGGTATATTTGATATACAGGTTATTGATGTGTACCTTACTAGTGTTTATAGTAGCCCCTGAGTATTTGATACTTCTTCGGTTGCTAAAAATTAGTGACTCAAAACAGGAGTTACAGAATAAACAGAGACTAGTTGAGGGTGAAGTGACGATGTGTATTGGAAGTGGTTCCAAGATTGATATGATCATCATCGCACACTCCCTATACCTTCGGGATTAGTGTTGAACCTAAATAAATGTTATTTGGCGTTTGCGTTGAGCATGAATATGATTTGATCATGTTTATTGCAATACGGTTATTCATTTAAAATCAGAGAATAATTGTTGTTCTGTTTAAATGAATAAAACCTTTAATAGTCATACACCCAATGAAAATAGTTTGTTGGATCTCGATTGTAGTGATACACATATTCATAATATTGATGCCAAAAGATGCAAAGTTGATAATGATAGTGCAACTTATTTGTGGCACTGCTGTTTGGGTCATATCGGTGTAAAGCGCTTGAAGAAACTCCATAAAGATGGATTTTCGGAATCACTTTGTTATGAATCATTTGATGCTTGCGAACCCTTTTGGGCAAGATGACTAAAACTCCGTTCTCCGAAACAATGGAACGAGCTACTGACTTGTTGGAAATAATACATACCGATGTATGCGGTCCAATGAGTGTTGATGCTCGTGGCAAGTATCATTATTTTCTAACCTAGACAGATGATTTGAGCAGATATGGGTATATCTACTTGATGAAACATAAGTCTGAAATAGTTGAAAGGTTCAAAGAATTTCAGAGTGAAGTGGAAAATCATCATAACAAGAAAATAAAGTTTCTGCGATGTGATCGTGGAGATGAATATTTGAGTTACGAGTTTGGCCTTCAGTTAAAATAATGTGGAATAGTTTCACAAACTCATGCCACCTGGAACACCACAGCGTAACGGTGTGTCCGAACGTCATAACCACACTTTATTGGATATGATGTGATCTATGATGTATCTTACCGATTTACCACTATCGTTTTGGGGTTATGCATTAGAGACAGTTGCATTCACTTTAAATAGGGCACCATCGAAATCCGTTGAGACGACGCCTTATGAACTGTGGTTTGGCAAGAAACCAAAGTTGTCGTTTCTTAAAGTTTGGGGTTGTGATGCTTATGTGAAAAAGTTTCAACCTGATAAGCTCGAACCCAAATCGGAGAAGTGCGTCTTCATAGTTCTATCACAGATCCGAAGGCAAGATATTCGTTGCTAAAAATGGATCCTTTCTAGAGAAGGAGTTTCTCTCGAAAGAAGTGAGTGGGAGGAAAGTAGAACTTGATGAGGTAATTGTACCTTCTCCCTTATTGGAAAGTAGTTCATCACTGAAATCAGTTCCAGTGATACCTACACTAATTAGTGAGGAAGCTAATCATGATGATCATGAAACTTCAGATCAAGTTACTACAGAACCTCGTAGGCCTTCCATAGCACGGTCCTCACCAGAGTGGTACGGTAATCCTGTTCTGGAAGTCATGTTACTAGACCATGATAAACCTACGAACTATGAGGAAGCGATGATGAGCCCAGATTCCGCGAAATGGCTTGAGGCCATAAAATCTGAGATAGGATCCATGTATGAGAACAAAGTATGGACTTTGATTGACTTGCTCGATGATCAGCAAGCCATGTTAATAAAATGGATCTTCAAGAGGAAGACGGACATTGATAGTAGTGTTACTATCTACAAAGCTCAACTTGTTGAGAAAGGTTTTCGACAAGTTCAAGGTGTTGAATATGATGAGATTTTCTCATTCGTAACGATGCTTAAGTCTGTCCGAATCATGTTAGCAATTGCCACATTTTATGAAATCTGGCAAATGGATATCAAAAACTGTGTTCTTGAATGGATTTCTGGAAGAAGAGTTGTATATGATGCAACCAGAAGGTTTTGTCGATCCGAAAGGTGCTAACAAAATGTGCAAGCTCCAGCGATCCATCAATGGACTGGTGCAAGCATCTCGGAGTTGGAATATACGCTTTGATGAGTTGATCAAAGCATATGGTTTTATACAGACTTTTGGAAAGGCCTGTATTTACAAGAAAGTGAGTGGGAGCACTACAGCCTTTCTGATAAGTATATGTGAATGACATATTGTTGATCGGAAATGATGTAGAATTTTCTGGAAAGCATAAAGAAGTGTTTGAAAGGAGTTTTTCGAAGAAAGACCTTGGTGAAGCTACTTACACATTGAGCATCAAGATCTATAGAGATAGATCAAGACGCTTGGTAAGATTTTTCAATGAGTACATACCTTGACAAGATTTTGAAGTAGTTCAAAATGGAACAGTCAAAGAAAGAGTTCTTGCCTGTTTTGCAAGGTGTGAAGTTGAGTAAGACTCAAATCCCGACCGCGGCAGAAAATAGAAAGAGAATGAAATTCATTCCCTATGCATCAGCCATAGGTTCTATAAAAGTATGCCATAATATGGACCAGACCTATTGTATACTCTGCCCTCGTTTGGCAAGGGAGTACAATAGTGATCTAGGAGTAGATCACTGGACATTGGTCAAAATTATCCTTAGTGGAATAAGGATATGTTTCTCGATTATGGAGGTGACAAAAGGTTCGTCGTAAAGGGTTACGTCGATGCAAGTTTTGGCACTGATCCAGATGACTTTAAGACTTAATCTGGATACATATTGAAAGTGGGAGCAATTAGCTAGAGTAGCTCCGTGCAGAGCATTGTAGACATAGAATATTTGCAAAATACATACGGATCTGAATGTGACAGACCCATTGACTAAACTTCTCTCACAAGCAAAACATGATCATACCTTAGTACTCTTTGGATGTTAATCACATAGCAATGTGAACTACATTATTAACTCTAGTAAACCCTTTGGGTGTTGATCACATGACGATGCGAACTATGGGTATTAATCACATACACATGTGAATATTGGTGTTAAATCACATGGCGATGTGAACTAGATTATTGACTCTAGTGCAAGTGGGAGACTGAAGGAAATATGCCCTAGAGGCAATAATAAAGTTATTATTTATTTCCTTATATAATGATAAATGTTTATTATTCATGCTAGAATTGTATTAACCGGAAACATAATACATGTGTGAATGCATAGACAAACAGAGTGTCACTAGTATGCCTCTACTTGACTAGCTCGTTAATCGAAGATGGTTATGTTTCCTAACCATAGACATGAGTTGTCATTTGATTAACGGGATCACATCATTAGGAGAATGATGTGATTGACTTGATCCATTCCGTTAGCTTAGCACTTGATCGTTTAGTATGTTGCTATTGCTTTCTTCATGACTTATACATGTTCCTATGACTATGAGATTATGAAACTCCCGTTTACCAGAGGAACACTTTGTGTGCTACCAAACGTCACAACATAACTGGGTGATTATAAAGGTGCTCTACAGGTGTCTCCGAAGGTACTTGTTGGGTTGGCGTATTTAGAGATTAGGATTTGTCACTCCGATTGTCGGAGAGGTATCTCTGGGCCCTCTCGGTAATGCACATCACTATAATCCTTGCAAGCAATGTAGCTAATGAGTTAGTTATGGAATGATGCATTACGTGAACGAGTAAAGAGACTTGCCGGTAACGAGATTGAACTAGGTATTGAGATACCGACGATCGAATCTCGGGCAAGTAACATACCGATGACAAAGGGAACAATGGATGTTGTTATGCAGTTTGACCGATAAAGATCTTCGTAGAATATGTAGGAGCCAATATGAGCATCCAGGTTTCGCTATTGGTTATTGACCGGAAACAGTTCTAGGTCATGTCTACATAGTTTTCGAACCCATAGGGTCCGCACGCTTAACGTTACAATGACAGTTTTATTATGAGTTTATAAGTTTTGATGTACCGAAGGTTGTTTGGAGTCCCGGTTGTGATCACGGACATGACGAGGAGTCTCGAAATGGTCGAGACATAAAGATTGATATATTGGAAGCCTATACTTGGATATCGGAAACGTTCCGGGTGAAATCGGGATTTTACCGGAGTACCAGGGGGTTACATGGGCCTACATGGGCCACGAGGGAGAAGAGGAGGGCCGGCCAGGGCAGGCTGCGCGCCCCCTCCCCCCCTAGTCAGAATAGGACAAGGAAGGGGGGGCGGCGCCCCCCTTTCCTCTTTCCCCTCCCCGCTTTCCTTCTCCACCAAGGCAAGAGGAGGGAGTCCTACTCCCGGTGGGAGTAGGACTCCTCCAGGCGCACCCCTAGGGGGCCGGCCGCACCTCCCCCCTCCCTCCTTTATATACAGGGGCAGGGGCACCTCTAGACACACAAGTTGATCTTCGTAATCATTCCTTAGCCGTGTGTGGTGCCCCCTCCACCATATTCCACCTCGGTCATATCGTAGTGGTGCTTAGACGAAGCCCTGCGTCGGTAGAACATCATCATCTTCACCATGCCATCATGCTGACAGAACTCATCCCCGACAACCTGCTGGATCGGAGTCCGGGGATCGTCATCGAGCTGAACGTGTGCTGAACTTGGAGGTGCCGTACGTTTGGTACTTGGATCGGTCGGATCGTGAAGACGTACGACTACATCAACCGCGTTGTCATAACGCTTCCGCTTTCGGTCTATGAGGGTATGTGGACAACACTCTCCCCTCTCGTTGCTATGCATCACCATGATCTTGCGTGTGCGTAGGAAATTTTTTGAAATTACTATGTTCCCCAACACGAACAAGCCCCTCAGAGAATTACTTTCCATCGTAACAAGTGATAGAAAATTTCAGCACACTAAATAAATTTTTCCTTACCGAATTCCACCTACCAAAGGCACTTCACTCCCCGGCAACGGTGCCAGAAAAGAGTCTTGATGACCCACAAGTATAAAGGATCTATCGTAGTCCTTTTGATAAGTAAGAGTGTCGAACCCAACGAGGAGAAGAAGGAAATGATAAGCAGTTTTCAGCATGGTATTCTCTGCAAGTACTGAAATAAGTGGTAACAGATAGTTTTGTGATAAGATAAATTGTAATGAGTAACAAGTAACAAAAGTAAATAAAGTGCAGCAAGGTGGCCCAATCCTTTTTGTAGCAAAGGACAAGCCTGGACATACTCTTATAATAGGAAAAACGCTCCCGAGGACACATGGGAATATCGTCAAGCTAGTTTTCATCACGCTCATATGATTCCCGTACGGTACTTTGATAATTTGATATGTGGGTGGACCGGTGCTTGGGTGCTGTTCTTACTTGAACAAGCCTCCCACTTATGATTAACCTCTATTGCAAGCATCCGCAACTACAACAAAAGTAATAGCATGAAACATATGGATCCAAATCATCCCCTTACAAAGCAACGCATAAACTAGTGTTTAAGGTTCTGTCATTCTAGCAACCCATCATCTACTTATTACTTCCCAATGCCTTCCTCTAGGCCCAAATAATGGTGAAGTGTTATGTAGTCGACGTTCACATAACACCACTAGAGGTTAGACAACATACATCTTATCAAAATATCGAACGAAAACCAAATTCACATGACTACTAATAGCAAGACCTTTCCCTTGTCCTCAGGAACAAGCGTAACTACTCACAAAGCATATTCATGTTCGTAATCAGAGGGATAATAATGTGCATAAAGGATCTGAACATATGATCTTCCACCAAATAAACCAACTAGCATCAACTACAAGGAGTAATCAACACTACTAGCAACCTACTAGTACCAATCCCGGACTTGGAGACAAGAATTGGATACAAGAGATGCACTAGGGTTTGGAGATGAGATGGTGCTGGTGAAGATGTTGATGGAGATTGCCATCTCCCGATGAGAGGAGCATTGGTGATGATGATGGTGATGATTTCCCCCTCCCGGAGGGAAGTGTCCCCGGCAGAACAGCTCTGCCGGAGCCCCGGATTGGTTTCGCCAAGGTTCCGCCTCGTCGCGGCGGAGTATCGTCCCGAAAGGTTGCCTTCTATTTTTTTCTCATCGAAAGACTTCATATAGGAGAAGATGGTCGTTGGAGAGCCACCAGGGGGGCCCACGAGGTAGGGGCGCGCCCCCCACCCTCGTGAGTAGGGTGTGGGCCCCCTGGTCTTCATCTTTGGCGATGATTTTTCTTTATTTATTTTAAGATATTCCGTGGAGTTTCAGGGCTTTTGGAGTTGCGCAGAATAGGCCTCCAATATTTGCTCCTTTTCCAGCCCAGAATTCCAGCTGCCGTCATTCTCCCTCTTCATGTAAACCTTGTAAACTAAGAGAGAATAGCCATAAGTATTGTGACATAACGTGAAATAACAGCCCATAATGCAATAAATATTGATATAAAAGCATGATGCAAAATGGACGTATCACTCTCCCACAGCTCGCCGCTGCACCCTCTCCCCTCCCATGCGCTTCCCACACACCTCAGGCGGATCCCTAGCCATCCATCTCTCTCTCCTGCAACTTTTCTCTCTCTCCCGGGACACATCTCCACCGCCATAGATGCCGGCCAATTCTGGCGTTCTCCGGCGACAGCCACCACCGTGCAACACCTTCCCAAGCTCACCTTGCTCCACTGGGTCTTTTCCCCCGGCGGGATTCGCCGCTCCCGGCCTTAAACTCTCGCCCGCAACCCTCCCCGTGGCTAGGTTTTGGGCACGGTGGCGCCTCCATCGCAGGCGCGGCTCCGGCGACCCAACGGCTCCTCCCGGACTCTTACCTCGCCCCCGCACGCAACAAAGCCCCATGGATGGTGCTCCTCACCCCGGTGGCCATGGGTGCTCGAGCTCCTCCTCCACACGCGCCAGGTGTTCTTCCTCGACCCGGACAGTGAGGGATTCCTTCTGGGCATATAGTACATACCACGCCTTCTGGTCATACAGTACTCCTTTTGGACATTTCGATCTTAGAACTTTTTGATTTTTGTGTGCTTGAAATTTGGATATGCAGCAACGACACTGACAAGCTGGCACTTGCTTGTCACCTTCTGCATGCTTCACATAGCGCAGTGCCTGTGCTTCTTTGAGCCAAAGCCAATCGACGCGCAGACTGTCATCTCATTTGGGTTTCTCAATGGAATCTCCATTGGCCTCCTCAACCTTTGCCTTGGCTTCTACCAAGCAAGCCACCCAAACTACTGATGATAGCTCATACCATTTCGTTTGTTTTCTTACTCGTCGATTTGCTATGATTGTCTTGCTGCAGATGACCAAGCTGGCTATTATACCGTTCACCATGCTCTTGGAGACCATCTTTCTGAGCAAGAAGTTCAGGTGCTTCTCGGATTCCTCAAAGTATAGCATTCAGTTTTTGGTATAGCCAAACGCCTCAAAATATTCAAAACTACAATTTTTCAAAAACTATGGTATTCTAGTAATACTTGAAAATACTTTGCATCCAAACGGGGCCTGCAATTAGCACATAGCTGCATTGTACAGTTGCTTATATAATCAGATGGTGTATGTAGTCACGTACGCTTTCCAATTTTTATCCAATGCTTGCTTCCTAGCTCACGTGTGTCAGTTTTTCAGATAGTTGCGACCCCTTGTGCATCACCCCTCAACTAACAAGTAAAAGTAAAAGTAAATAAAATCTCATCTTCCTAGCAAAGGTGATGTTTGATTTCCAAAGACAACAGGTTGCTTTGTAGTGTATCTTGTCTTGTCGTTCTCAAGGTAGGATCGTGAATTGGAAGCCTGCAATTCCAAGCTCGAACTCCTATGGCAACTGGGTCACTACCAACAGATTACTACTAATTATGTACGTGTTGTGTGGCTTGCCCCTTTTTGGAGCGGTTAATTTCTTAGTCAGTCTAGTCTGCCTGTATTGGATTTGGTTGCCTGGTTGTGTAAAAAAAGTTCGTGTGGGTCATTGAAGGAGTGAGTGATCTCAGTTCTGGTTGTGTCAAAATTTTACTATGTATCATGCTTATTATTTACTGCATTGAGGCATGTGGGCACCAGAATTTGGGCTTGTATGTATAATTTTAGCTGGAGAGATTAAAATTTACATAGTGCCTAGTGATAGCCAAGTGAACTTTTGCCCCTGTTTTGGGTCACAAATGTGGGGAATGGTTGTGCGCTTGCTTGCAGTGACTGTCAGATTATGGTTCCAGGCTGATGTTTTGATTGCACATGTATTACTGTATTTCCCTAGGCCCCGGCGGAGCCCCGATGTGCGGGTGCGTGGAGGCGCTCGTGAGGGCGGCGGTGGCCTTCTTCGACGCCATCCGCGTCGACTGTGTTGTGGCTGACCTCTCTGCCGCTGGTTGGACGCCCGTGTGGTACTGTTTCAAGTTTCGCAGAGAGCATAGGCTCGAATGAACAGTGTGTGTGGAACAGATTCTTGTCTGAATTCTCTTCTTGTGGGAGTATGAACTTGCTTGCAGTATCTTGGAGTATCAACTTGGAGCATCTAGTTAGAGTAGCATCTTGCAACACATTCGATTACTTCAGTACTGATAGTTATAGTAGCATCTTGCAAAATGGAGTAATTAGAGTAGCATCTTTGATTAACTAGTGTGATGATTACTGCTGTTAAGTTGGGACTTGCAAGCAGTAGTTCCCTCTTCTTCTCTCTTCTCTCTTGCAGTAGTTATTGTCGTAGTAGTTGCTCGCAGTAGTTTAGTGTACGATTTGTCTTTGGTGGAGTATTTCTTGAACTGTGTTGTATTTCCTGTGACTAAATAGTGAATCCAGTTACAACAAAGCATGCCAGTACTTGTCTTTGGTGGATTAGTTTGACAGTGAGGATCAGTGATGTTTCCAATTAATTTGGTGTAGTTTTGATAGTTAGAGTAGCATCTTGGAGTAGGGTAGTCCACATTTGTCTACATTAGACCAGATTATTCCGATTAGTCCACATTTCATATTATTCTTGGAGCACTGTACTATAGCAGCAGTATTGTACTGTAGCAGCAACATGAGTAAACTAAATACTCCTCCATATGCTTGGTTCCTTCTTATTCTTCCTCAGATTGTGAAAATGGATTCATTCCTTCTTACGCACTGCACTGTACTGTAGTATAGGTCATATTTGAATTAATACTCCAAAAGTTATCAGTATTGGAGGATTGATTGTTTCTGAATCAATACTCATGGGCATCATTCATGGCTGTCTAGTAGTCGACAAACTTCTGGTTCCATTTAGTGTATGCAGGTAGCAGCAGCTTAAGTGTAATGGAGTTGTTTTGTTACTCTATGCCTACTTCGTTAGAGTTAGCATCATCTCCTTGTTGTTTATAGCATAAATGCCTTCACTATTCTTGCTCTGAACCTCTGAGCCTGATACTGATTGTATTTGTCTTGATGGAATTACAGGCAACATGGTGACTCTAGTGCAGGCAGCGTTGGCCATCCTCTTTGAGGTTGTGTTTAGGTGATTCCTCGGGTAGCCATGACACTACTCTGGCTGATTAGTACCTAGTGGCATGTTTGTAATATTTATAGGCATTTTACTTGTAGAAATAATGCTCATGGTATATTTATATGTCCTGCAGCACATGCTCTTTTTCGGTCTGTACGGAATCTTGATATGGTGTTTTGGCAGCTGTGATATTAGATTGCACTTCTTTATGTGATTTACTCATGTTGGTACTCCTTGTTAAGTGATTATCTTTATGCCCTTGCTACCAGTAGAATGGTTTATACATGATTGCTCTGTAACTAGTCTTTTTCAGAACAGTTTGCTTGGTCTTTCATATCTAACTATGTAATGTAGAAGCTCTACTTTATCCTAACAGTTGCATGTAGCATTGTGCTACTATCTGTGTGATGCTAAACAATATGCTCTTAATCTGTTGATATATTCTCAAGTGTTGTTTACCATTTACATTGTTTTTACAGTTGCTATATTCACAAATAGTATTAGTGTCTGGTCTAGATAAGCAAACAAGGTATGATCTATGCAGTTGTCCATCTGAATTGTTTGTTTCTAGGCGGTGTAGGACGAGCTGCAGCAGGACAACCTGGAGCAGAAGAACTTCGAGGGCAAGATCAAGGAGAACCAGGAGACGATCATCGGTTACCTCATCCTCGTCGACATGCTTGGCTCCTTTAGCAGGCCCCTCTTTGGTTCCGACCAACTTACTTTTGTCACTGGCTAGCAGCATTTCCAGGTAGAGTTGTGTCATGTTCTCTTGCCCTCCGTTTAGTTTTTGTTGGAGTGTGCATGGTGGCATCCTGAGCTCGCACTTTAAAATATGCTTTGCCTTCTTCCTGAGTTAGCACTGTAAATTTTGCTATCTTGTTGATAATGCCATATGTCCTAAGCAATCAGATTAAATTTCTGTTTGTATGGTAATATAAAAAATATTGATGCTGTCGTAATTTTCATTGAGTGTGCCTTTCATTTCTTTATTTTGATTGTTTCCCTTGTATTCTATATACTTCTAATGGTCGATCCTTTCAATGCCAAGTGTTGTGTTCTGGAAGATGGAAGAGGAAGAAAATTTATTTTTGTTGAACTAAATTTTTTATATTCCGTTTTGTTGTACGTATGATTTGATAGTTTTGTATAGGAACATGTGATACTATTTTGTAGGGCTTTATGTCGTGTGATGTAAACATATTTAGTGATGAATTATGAAATTATTTGCAAAATTTATTGAAAAGGAGAATCATTTGTATGAATATGGGCCGCATATATGTGAATGGGCTGAAAAGTGTACTGGACCAACTCCAAGATTGAATTATTATTTGACTGTATAAAAAGGCTGAATGTAAACTAGAAAATGGGTTGCACAAAATAGTACCTATATTCTTGAAAGGCCAAACATGCATAGAAGTTGATGTACTGAACAGTAGGGCTTGGCCCATGTAGCTGACAAAAATTAACAGAAATAAATATACTAAATGGGCTGAATTGTTGGGCTCGGCCCATGTAAAACACCTAATTGGGCCGGGCTGAATCTTGTTAGTGACCTTTTCAATTGGTCGCAATTTTGCCACGTGAGATCTGACATGGCTTGGGAAGACAGCTAGTGACCAAAACAAAAAGTCATGGGTTCAACGACCTTCTATTTTGGTCGTAAACATCTACGACCTTCTCACAGAGAAGGTCGTTAATTTCAGTTTATGACTGCCAGCTTTTGACCTTCTATTTTTGGTCATAAAAAGGTCGCAAATGAAAAACAATGACCTTTCAGTGACCAGTAGTCAAGGTCACAAGTTGACATATTTATTGTAGTGGATTAGATGTGTTTTTGTGGTTTAAATTAGTGTTTGTGCCAAGCAAGGCCTTTGGGATGATTTGGGTGAGAGTTGATTTGATCTTGCTGAAAAACAGAAACTTTTGCACTCATGAAAATAATTCCCATTTTTAATAGAAGAGTGACTTTGAGTTGATTATTTTTGCAAAATATTAATATACAAATTTCTCACGTTTTCCCAAATTTTCAGAATTTTTGGAGTTACAGAAGTATTCGAAATATCCAGATTGCTACAGACTATTCTGTTTTTGACAGATTCTGTTTTCTTTGCGTTGTGTGCTTGTTTTGATGATTCTATGGTTTTCTTTGAAGAGTTTTTGCCATAAAAAATTTGGAATACAGTAGATATAATGCAAAAATAAAATATGAATGGGTTTGCAACAGTACTTATAGTAGTGGTTTGCTTTCTTATACTAATGGATCTCACGAAGGTTTTGTTGAGTTTTGTGTGATTGAAGTTTTCAAGTTTTGGATGATATTACGATAGATGAAGCAATAAGAATTAGCAAAAGGCTAAGCTTGGGGATGCCCGAGGCACCCCAAGAAAATATTCAAGAAGTATCAAGCAACTAAGTTTGGGGATGCCCCCGAGTGGCATCCCCTCTTTCTTCTAACGACCATCGATATTTTACTTGGAGCTATATTTTTATTCGTCACATATTATGATTTTTGCTTGGAGCGTCTTGTATGACATGAGTCTTTTCTTGCTTTGCTTTGTGTTTTAAGTCTTGAATCCTTGCTAGACACACCTTTTTGAGAGAGCCAAAAAACTATGCTATGCTTGCTCCTATGCTTCACTAAAAAATTTAGAGCCATGGAATTCCTCAAGTGCTTCACTTATATCTTTTTGAGCACGGTGTGCATTGTTATTTTTGAAGAAATGCTCTCATGCTTCACTTAGATTTATTTGGGAGTTAGTAATTTTTTAAAGAAATTCTCTCTTGTTTCACTTAAATTATTTTGACAGAAGGAAATATTATGCTCGTGTTCTTCACATAAATTTGTTTGAGCTTATTAAAAGCAACATATGAAATTAGTCCCGAAGTGATAGATATCCAAGGAGAATATAATAAAGACTTTCATGAAGATCATTGGACAAGATAAACTTGGTTATTTGTAATGGTTTTGAGATATGACGATATGATATGTGAGTCATGTCGATGAGTATTATGCTTTAGTAAGAATATTGGTGTTAAGGTTTGTGATTCCCTATGCAAGCACGAAAGTCAATAGTTATGCAATGAAAATTACATCCTACTTGTGGTGCATTATTCAGTGTTAGTTATGCTTAATGTTCGCTTAAGAAAATTTTCATTTCTTGGTTGGACGCTTCTCAATCTTTTCGCTAGCCTTCATTTGCACTAAGTATGATCACTACTTGTGCATCTGAAACCCTTTAAACTAGTTTTGCCATATGAGTCCACTATGCCTACCTATATGTGACGTCCTCGATTCAATCGTACACTAATCATCCATGCAAATGTGTACGATCAAGATCAGGGACTCACGGGAAGATATCACAACACAACTCTAGACACAAATTAAAATAATACAAGCTTTATATTACAAGCCAGGGGCCTCGAGGGCTCGAATACATAAGCTCGAAAACACAAGAGTCAGCGAAAGCAACAATATCTGAATACAGACATAAGTTAGACAAGTTTGCCTTAAGAAGCCTAGCACAAAAGCAACATTGATCGAAAAGGCAAGGCCTCCTGCCTGGGAGCCTCCTAACTACTCCTGGTCATCGGCGGTCTCTGTCACGTGATAGTAGACGCCCTCGGTGTAGTAGCAGTCGTCAAAGGTGGCATCTGGCTCCTGGACTCCACCATATGGTTGCATCAACCAGAAAGAAGAAAGAAGGGGAAAGGGGGAGCAAAGCAACCGTGAGTACTCATCCAAAGTACTCGCAAGCAAGGATCTACACTACATATGCAACATTATCAAAGAAAGGCTGTATATGTGGACTGGGCTGCAGAAATGCCAGAGTAGAGAGAAGGCCTAGTCCTATCGAAGACTAGCATCTTCTGGAAACCACCATCTTGCAGCAAACAGGAGGGAGTAGAGTAGCATAAAGTAAAGTAGTAGTAGTGTTATCAACCTCGGCCAGAGATCCTTTCTCGACTCCTTGCGAGAAAGCAATCCCAGAGCCATACTATCCAATTATCATCACAATTCAATTCTCATCACCATCCAATTCTCATCACAAGTATCCAGTTCTAGTTGTATCGATCGGGATACAACTCCAAGTGTCCGTTACCGTAGGACAGGCTATGCATAGATTAGTTCTTCCCTGCAGGGGTGCACCAACTTACCCACCACGCTTGATTAACTTCGGCCGGACACACTTTCCTGGGTCATGCCCGGCCTCGGCCAAACAATATGCCGCAACCCGACCTAGACTTAACAGAGAGGTCAGCACGCCGGACTAAACCTATGCCCCCAGGGGTCATGGGCCATCTCCCCGGAAACTCCTGCACGTTGCGTACGCGGCCGGTGAGCAGACCTAGCCTCCCTTATACAAGAGAAGGCGTAACCAGTCCAACCCGGCGCGCGCCGCTCAGTCGCTGACGTCTATTAAGCTTCGGCTGATGCATACGACGCAGAACGCCCATACTATGCCCACGTGATGGTTAGTGCTATCAGGCCAGAGGCCCCTCGGATCAAATATCCAAATCGTAGTGGATTGGGAACGCGCGGTAACAAGCAGAGACTCACGAAAGATGTGACCCCGTTGCCCCGTCTCGAGGACTTGCGGCAAGGGCTAAGAATGCCCGGCCACGCCTCGTAATTATCTCACGGGCACCTTCCAGGTCAACCCGACTCCTCATCACTCGCAATTATGCTCGCGCGGGCACCCCTCAGGGTCGACCCATCTTTAGTAACATGGTTTAGTGTAAAGTCATAGTAACCATAGTAACTGTGTGTTTAAACATCAAGGGGAAAACCCGAGGAATCACCCCCGGTGAATTCCACTCAATGTAACCATCAAGGTGAACGTAAGAGGAATCACCCCCGATGTTCACACTTGAGGGGTTGCATGACAGAGTCATATCAGAAGTGGTTAAGGAGGAATCACCCTCGATGACCACGACCGAATAGCAACACTACAGGGTTAACATCAGAAGTGTTGTAGAGGTCTCACCCTCGGCACTCGATAGTAACCCAGCAGTGTCGAGCAACTAAGGGGAAAGTGATGTGCGGTGCCGGGGCCTGGTCTTCAATCCCGTTGATCGGGTCTTCAATGATGAAGTAGGGGCAACAAGGACAAGGTGGGGGTCACTGATGGATCACTAACCAACCTATACTAAGCAGTTTAGGATAAGCAGGTAAGGTACAATAACAGATACAAAAGTAGGCTATGCATCAGAATAGGAGCATACAATAACAGTAGCAAAATCTAATGCAAGCATGAGATAAAGGAATGGGCGATATCGGGATGATCAAAGGGGGGGCTTGCCTGGTTGCTCAGACAAGAAGGAGGGATCGTCGGTGACATAGTCGATCACAGCAGCATCGGCAGCCGCCACGGGGTCTACCAAAGAGAAGGGGGGAACAGTAAATACATAGCAAGCAAGTGTATAACAGGACAACAGGCATAGCTAGACGTGTTCTAACGCGGTCCTAGACGTTATAGGTGAAGGGGGAATTCAACCGGGAGGTGTTCCCGGTTCCGGACCTGTGTCAGACAGATGACCGGAGGGGGAAAGTTCCATGTTCAGCATGCTAGGGGCATGTGATAGATGAACGGACCGCATATTCGGATTCGTTGGATTTTTCTGAGGAACTTTCATATAGAAAACATTTTCATCCGAGTTACGGTTTATTTTCTATGAATTTTCGAAGTTTAAACAATATTCTGGATTTATTAATATTAACAGAAATGAAAACATGATGTCAGCATGACATGTTGATGACGTCAGCAGTCAAAAGAGCGGCTAACCAGGTCAAACCTGACTAGTGGGGCCACTGGGACCCACATGTCAGACTCTGTTAGCTTAACAGTGGATTAAACTAATCTAACAGGCTAATTAGAGGTGTGGGCCCCTGGTGTCAGCGACTAATTAACAATTAAAACTAATTAACAGATTTATTTATTTATAAAACGTTTTAAACAAGTGGGGCCCACATGTCAGCCTCACTGGGCAGCCTAGTCAACAGTTGACTGGGTCAACTCAGTCAACTGGGCCACCCGGGCCCACTGGTCAGCGACCTAGGGGCGGGACCCATGGAGCCACGTCGGCGTCGGCGCCGGAAAGAGCTCCGGCGACCAAGAACGACGGCGGAGCGCTCGGGAGGTGGTCGGGTTTCACGCACAGGGCGCCGTTTCTAGCGCGACCGAGCCCGTTCGAACGAGAAGACGACGAGGAGGCGAACTGGGGTGGTGGGAGAGGCTGCGGTGGTCGAGAACGTCGACGGTGAGCGGCGAGGCGGACGCCGGACTTCGGTCATCGTCGGGATCGGGGCTGGGGGCACGAGACGGCGAGAGGAAGGGCTCGCCGGGCTCCTGGGAACACCAGGAGCACGACGGAGGGCTCAGATGGGGGCCATGGCAGCGGTGGCCATGGCGGTGACGCAGCAGGGCGGCAGTGAGCAACGACTATGGCGGCGGGGCAAAACACGGACAGCGAACGAAGGGGGAACAGAGGGGAAGCGGGCGGTGCTCACCGAGGAGCACAAGGTGGCTCGTTGAGGGCTAGAAGCGCAGGGGGTGGCCGGAGTCGAAGGAGATCGCCGGCGACCTGAGGAGGAAGAAGGCGCAGATCCGGGCGATGGGGCTCGTCGGCTCGCGTTCGTGGCCGTAGTCGACGTAGCGGAGTGCGGCGGAGCGACTGGTTACGTTGGAGGAGCACGAGGGAGGCGGTCGCCGCGGTGATGCGAGGTGGGACGGCGGCGATGGCGCTCGGGTGAGGCGGGCGAGCGAGATAGAGAGGGGGAGGAGCGCGTGGATCTGGGAGGCGAGAGAGGGGAGTGGAGGTAGGTGGGGAGGAGGCCGAGGCGTCGAGGGGGGGGGCTCGACCTTATCCTCTCGTCGGCGACGTGGCAGTACGGGGCGGCGCGCCTGGTCCGGCGGGGACGCGCCCCGGTCGGAGGAGCAATGAGGAGGACGAGCCGGGGGGGCGTGGGCTAGGCCGGCTGGTGGCCTAGTTGCCAGTTGGTTGAGGTCCAGAGGGACAGGGGGTCCTCTCTCTCTCTCTCTTATGCTTTTCCTTTTCTTTTTCTTTAATTAGCAGAGAAGAATAATGATTTATCTGGGGACCCTAATGATTTAGGGAAAAAGTGGAACTGGATCATAAAAGTCCATTGCATTTTTAGGCACTGCCACAATTATTTTTGGGAGAGATTTAGATTCATTTGGAATTTTCATAAATGAATTTGCATTTTAAATTGCTAGAATGGCATTGTTATAAATGTTAGTGTCCATTCTAGCATAGGAGTGGTGTTGTTTTTATTTACATCAAATGGTATTGGAATATTTCCTAAATGATGAACATTTCTCTAGCAACTTTTGTGCAACTTCAAATTTCACTTATGATTTGAATTTGAATTCAGATGGGAGTTGAAAAGAGATATCGAACAAAGGTGATTAAGCATTCTTTAACCAAATGATTAGGCTTAATCACAGAGGGTTACTGTAGCATGACACTGGGGGTGTTACAAATCTCCTCCACTATAAGAAATCTCATCCCGAGATTTAAGAGGTGGAGTAAGGGGAAAGACTCGGGAAGGAAGGAGCTCAACACAAGATAGGTACGTGGGGACTATGTAAGTGAACGTGGCATAGAGGCATCTCTCGAGTTAAAATTCAAGAAAGTCATCGAGAGCAAGGTGAGGTGCAATAAGAAGCTTCAACCTGGTAGACAATCGTTTGTTGCCTGAAACAAGGGGGGTGAAAGAGGTTCAGAGCAATGGTAATAAGTATCATGTCTGATACCAGAATAGATCGCCTCTCGGAAGGCGGCTCGGGATTTTCATATGAAGCCAAGTGTGAGAAATAACCTTAGAAACAAGGGTGTACAGGAGAGCCAGGTTTCGATCCTGTGGAACTGTGGGTTATGGGCCCACCATATGGGTTAAAAGTAGAAAGGGCGGTGACATGTTACACGGTTATGATAGCAAGCTTTGTCGGAGGATAGTGTCAGTTATGTTGGCAACAACGTTGGTACCAAGGGCGAGGGACGAAGAGAACCATATTCCTGCTCGTTGAACGAGGCGGACAAATCGGCAAGGTTCACGTCCATCGGTGGTTACCGGAATGTCATCAACAATTGTAACAGGGTCTCACTGACAAGGTTGTACATCGGGGCATTTTATAAGCAGGGAATTATTTCTGCTTATATCATATACTAGATCACAAGAAGGTTAAACAAACCAATGGAAAGGAAAATGTGGTTATTAGATTAATCAGAACATTGGAAAGGAAAATGTGTTTACACACAAGAATTGGGAGTATATCCTTCCCAAGGGGAAGTGGAGCAGGATATACATGATATGACAGCAAGTTAAAAAGCATTTAGATAAAGAGGGCGAGGGGATAATCATGATATTACCCATACAACGGTGTTTGGATAATAGATCAACAACAATTAGCATTGCGCTCCCAATGTTCTTGTTGATGATCAGAGTACCACACACATGCTTCGGGATAGTGTTGGCATGGTCATCAGGGAAAGGTCAGACTTCGGGTACACAAAGGATCCATCGGAACAACTTATAAAATCAGTCATACAATTCCAACAAGAAAAAGATGATTTTGTGGCCGGCGGGCTCAGGAACAATTCATCGAGGGGGCAAGTATGGCATTTCTCATCATGAATTAGATTGATATCCTGGAACAGCTCAGAATGTTGGTGATGATCACGACACATTTGTCGAGAGATTTCAAGAAGATGTAATCGATCGGCGATGACATCAAGTCAAAGGAATGATGAAGCGAAAGGTTATTGGAACCATGGGTACAACACAAACTCAAAATCAATCTTGTTGTTCAAGGCAAAAAGATCTGATGAGGAAGATCGATGTAAGCTTAGCTCATCGTCGAAAATTGTGCTCGGGAAAGAAGGACCAGGTAGCACAGTTAAAATTTATCACGATAATGATATAGGCGATCAGGCTAGGAATGACTTGAAGGGTTATTGAACTTGTAAGCAACAAAAATTACTTAGAGATGTTGAATCGGAGTGCGGGATCGATTCTCTTATCGGTGTTCTTGAGTGACCAACCACTTAGAACCCGGGGATATTGGAATTGGTGATCAATAGTAGTTCGATGAAGAACTCATAAGAAGTTATGTAGTTCCTGCGATATTCCCGAGATACCAAGGGGTAACACTCGAGGCTAAATCAGAATAGAGGTTGGGCAGGCATATTGGTTTGCAGAAGACAAGTGCTTTAGCTTGTCCGCGAAATGGGATCAAAGAAGAAGAATCATGATCGGAACCACGGTTGCAAAGGATCAAATCCCAGATATAAGATGATCTTATAGCATGGGGTCAATTAATTTTATGAGAAGCTTCCATGATAAGTTCTACATCGGGTCCATGGGCATGAACACAAAGTTCAAGGTCGACTCCCGCTTCTTCAATGCATAACCTTTCATTCACTCCTCGTTTTTCGAAGAAATTGTAGTGCAGAGGATTTATCTGGCGAAGTACCAGAAGAGTAAGACTCGTGAGAACTCTCGGGTTCACACGGATTATGGAAGGCATAAGTTCAACCCATAGGGGTATCTTAGGAACATATACCACTAATTTCAGGATTAAAATATACCAACTCAAAAGCAGAGTATGGTTGACAAAAGCAGATGATAGAATTTACCAAACGCATTATATGTCAGGGCAAAACTCAAAAGTTTAATGAATAAGAAGGACATTGTCAGATAATAATCCAACTAAGGATATGGCGGTCCTCAATGGATCTGATGCGAGTATCAGTACTCAATCAGAAGAAGGAAAGAATGCAAAGAGGCATCAGATTGTAGAAACAGCTGAATAATTCGACGTTCAAGTTGAGGGGAACTAGGTGGGCAATCGATTACAACATGATTGGCCGAGATCCAACTCATGTCTAGAATGACGTATGACCAGGAAGGTTAAATTTCAGGGTTCGACTGATTGCGAGCAACGCAACATATTGAATCAATAGGCTCAGGATGACAATGACAAAGGATGTCAATGAATATTGTCAGACATATGGATTTAACCATAATGCAGGCAGACAAGACTTTCGAGAGCACTAGGCTGCAGAGGATCTTCGGGAGATTGAATTGTATTCAAAGAATTTTGTGAGACATATGATCAACGAGGGATGAACGAATCCCCGATAAGTGTGAGGAATTTTTGGTAGGGGTATTCAGGCGGAAAAGGAGCTGCAAGGCAGCAAGCGCAAAGGATTCTCGGAAAATCGCAAAGTATTTCAGGGTATCTTGTAGTAACAAGAGCAACTGGAAATGAAGGTAAGGACGGCAAGTGTATATAGCTATCCATGGGGATTTATCGGTGGTAGGGAATTGCAATGGCGAAGGGCACAAGGGTCTCGGGAGAAACATCGGAGAGTATCTTCGGAATCTTCTAGTGCACCAAGCGATCATCTGGAATGAAGGGCTCTCCGGGAGGAAATGGTTACGAGAACCTAATGTTAGAGTTAATAAAATCATTTAACCCGAATAGAAGAGAGATCAGAGTCCCAGAGTATAGACGAGGAGTAAAAGATCCTAATACCACCCAATGGCGACCTGGGCCCGTAAGACACACAACCAATGTTAGTAAAAGTTTTTTTGTAGTGACTAGACTCGACTTCGGCCAAGGAGTTGGAAAGGGTGCTACCTACAGGCAGTCGGCTCTGATACCAACTTGTGACACCGTCGATTCAATTGTACACTAATCATGCACGCAAATGTGTACGATCAAGATCAGGGACTCACGGGAAGATATCACAACACAACTCTAGACACAAATTAAAATAATACAAGCTTTATATTACAAGCCAGGGGCCTCGAGGGCTCGAATACATAAGCTCGAAAACACAAGAGTCAGCGAAAGCAACAATATCCGAGTACAGACATAAGTTAGACAAGTTTGCCTTAAGAAAGCTAGCACAAAAGCAACATTGATCGAAAAGGCAAGGCCTCCTGCCTGGGAGCCTCCTAACTACTCCTGGTCATCGGCGGTCTCCGTCACATGATAGTAGACGCCCTCGGTGTAGTAGCAGTCGTCAAAGGTGGCATCTGGCTCCTGGACTCCACCATCTGGTTGCATCAACCAGAAAGAAGAAAGAAGGGGAAAGGGGAGCAAAGCAACCGTGAGTACTCATCCAAAGTACTCGCAAGCAAGGATCTACACTACATATGCAACATTATCAAAGAAAGGCTGTATATGTGGACTGGGCTGCAGAAATGCCAGAGTAGAGAGAAGGCCTAGTCCTATCAAAGACTAGCATCTTCTGGAAACCACCATCTTGCAGCAAACAGGAGGGAGTAGAGTAGCATAAAGTAAAGTAGTAGTAGTGTTATCAACCTCGGCCAGAGATCCTTTCTCGACTCCCTGCGAGAAAGCAATCCCAGAGCCATACTATCCAATTATCATCACAATTCAATTCTCATCACCATCCAATTCTCATCACAAGTATCCAGTT
The DNA here is from genome assembly GCF_018294505.1 of Triticum aestivum. NCBI lineage: Eukaryota > Viridiplantae > Streptophyta > Magnoliopsida > Poales > Poaceae > Triticum > Triticum aestivum. The sequence continues at coordinate 749,079,587 of NC_057801.1, forward strand.
CTAGTTGTATCGATCGGGATACAACTCCAAGTGTCCGTTACCGTAGGACAGGCTATGCATAGATTAGTTCTTCCCTGCAGGGGTGCACCAACTTACCCACCACGCTTGATAACTCCGACCGGACACACTTTCCTGGGTCATGCCCGCCTCGGCCAAACAATACGTCGCAACCCGACCTAGACTTAACAGAGAGGTCAGCACGCCGGACTAAACCTATGCCCCCAGGGGTCATAGGCCATCTCCCCGGAAACTCCTGCACGTTGCGTACGCGGCCGGTGAGCAAACCTAGCCTCCCTTATACAAGAGAAGGCGTAACCAGTCCAACCCGGCGTGCGCCGCTCAGTCGCTGACGTCTATTAAGCTTCGGCTGATGCATACGACGCAGAACGCCCATACTATGCCCACGTGATGGTTAGTGCTATCAGGCCAGAGGCCCCTCGGATCAAATATCCAAATCGTAGTTGATTGGGAACGCGCGGTAACAAGCAGAGACTCACGAAAGATGTGACCCCGTTGCCCCATCTCGAGGACTTGCGGCAAGGGCTAAGAATGACCGGCCACGCCTCGTAATTATCTCACAGGCACCTTCCAGGTCAACCCGACTCCTCATCACTCGCAATTATGCTCGCGCGGGCACCCCTCAGGGTCGACCCGTCTTTAGTAACATGGTTTAGTGTAAAGTCATAGTAACCATAGTAACTGTGTGTTTAAACATCAAGGGGAAAACCCGAGGAATCACCCCCGGTGAATTCCACTCAATGTAACCATCAAGGTGAACGTAAGAGGAATCACCCCCGATGTTCACACTTGAGGGGTTGCACGACAGAGTCATATCGGAAGTGGTTAAGGTGGAATCACCCTCGATGACCACGACCGAATAGCTACACTACAGGGTTAACATCAGAAGTGCTGTAGAGGTCTCACCCTCGGCACTCGATAGTAACCCAGCAGTGTCGAGCAACTAAGGGGAAAGTGATGTGCGGTGCCGGGGCCTGGTCTTCAATCCCGTTGATCGGGTCTTCAATGATGAAGCAGGGGCAACAAGGACAAGGTGGGGGTCACTGATGGATCACTAACCAACCTATACTAAGCAGTTTAGGATAAGCAGGTAAGGTACAATAACAGATACAAAAGCAGGCTATGCATCAGAATAGGAGCATACAATAACAGTAGCAAAATCTAATGCAAGCATGAGAGAAAGGAATGGGCGATATCGGGATGATCAAAGGGGGGGCTTGCCTGGTTGCTCAGACAAGAAGGAGGGATCGTCGGTGACGTAGTCGATCACAGCGGCATCGGCAGCCGCCACGGGGTCTACCAAAGAGAAGGGGGGAACAGTAAATACATAGCAAGCAAGTGTATAACAGGACAACAGGCATAGCTAGACGTGTTCTAACGCGGTCCTAGACGTTATAGGTGAAGGGGGAATTCAACCGGGAAGGTGTTCCCGGTTCCGGACCTGTGTCAGACAGATGACCGGAGGGGGAAAGTTCCATGTTCAGCATGCTAGGGGCATGTGACAGATGAACGGACCGCATATTCTGATTCTTTGGATTTTTCTGAGGAACTTTCATATAGAAAACATTTTCATCCGAGTTACGGTTTATTTTCTATGAATTTTCGAAGTTTAAACAATATTCTGGATTTATTAATATTAACAGAAATGAAAACATGATGTCAGCATGACATGTTGATGACGTCAGCAGTCAAAAGAGCGGCTAACCAGGTCAAACCTGACTAGTGGGGCCACTGGGACCCACATGTCAGACTCTGTTAGCTTAACAGTGGATTAAACTAATCTAACAGGCTAATTAGAGGTGTGGGCCCCTGGTGTCAGCGACTAATTAACAATTAAAACTAATTAACAGATTTATTTATTTATAAAACGTTTTAAACAAGTGGGGCCCACATGTCAGCCTCACTGTGCAGCCTAGTCAGCAGTTGACTGGGTCAACTCAGTCAACTGGGCCACCCGGGCCCACTGGTCAGCGACCTAGGGGCGGGACCCATGGAGCCACGTCGGCGTCGGCGCCGGAGAGAGCTCCGGCGACCAAGAACGACGGCGGCGCGCTCGGGAGGTGGTCGGGTTTCACGCACAAGGCGCCGTTTCTAGCGCGACCGGGCCCGTTCGAACGAGAAGACGACGAGGAGGCGATCTGGGGTGGTGGGAGAGGCTGCGGTGGTCGGGAACATCGACGGTGAGCGGCGAGGCGGACGCCGGACTTTGGTCGTCGTCGGGATCGGGGCTGGGGGCACGAGAGGGCGAGAGGAAGGGCTCGCCGGGCTCCTGGGAACACCAGGAGCACGATGGAGGGCTCAGATGGGGGCCATGGCAGCGGTGGCCATGGCGGTGACGCAGCAGGGCGGCAGTGAGCTACGACTATGGCGGCGGGGCAAAACACGGGCAGCGAACGAAGGGAGAATAGAGGGGAAGCGGGCGGTGCTCACCGAGGAGCACAAGGTGGCTCGTTGAGGGCTAGAAGCGCAGGGGGTGGCCGGAGTCGAAGGAGATCGCCGGCGACCTGAGGAGGAGGAAGGCGCAGATCCGACCGATGGGGCTCGTCGGCTCGCGTTCGTGGCCGTAGTCGACGTAGCGGAGTGCGGCGGAGCGGCTGGTTACGTCGGAGGAGCACGAGGGAGGCAGTAGCCGCGGTGATGCGAGGTGGGACGGCGGCGATGGCGCTCGGGTGAGGCGGGCGAGCGAGACAGAGAGGGGGAGGAGCGCGTGGATCTGGGAGGCGAGAGAGGGGAGTGGAGGTAGGTGGGGAGGAGGCCGAGGCGTCGAGGGGAGGGGGCTCGACCTTATCCTCTCGTCGGTGACGTGGCAGTACGGGGCGGCGCGCCTGGTCCGGCGGGGACGCGCCCCGGTCGGAGGAGCAGTGAGGAGGACGACCCGGGGGGCGTGGGCTGGGCCGGCTGGTGGCCTAGTTGCCAGTTGGTTGAGGTCCAGAGGGACAGGGGGGTCCTCTCTCTCTCTCTCTTATGATTTTCCTTTTCTTTTTCTTTAATTAGGAGAGAAGAATAATGATTTATCTGGGGACCCTAATGATTTAGGGAAAAGGTGGAACTGGATCATAAAAGTCCAGTGTATTTTTAGGCACTGCCACAATTATTTTTGGGAGAGATTTAGATTCATTTGGAATTTTCATAAATGAATTTGCATTTTAAATTGCTAGAATGGCATTGTTATAAATGTTAGTGTCCATTCTAGCATAGGAGTGATGTTGTTTTTATTTACATCAAATGGTATTGGAATATTTCCTAAATGATGAACATTTCTCTAGCAACTTTTGTGCAACTTCAAATTTCACTTATGATTTGAATTTGAATTCAGATGGGAGTTGAAAAGAGATATCGAACAAAGGTGATTAAGCATTCTTTAACCAAATGATTAGGCTTAATCATAGAGGGTTACTATAGCATGACACTGGGGGTGTTACACTATATGTGGTATTTCCTTGACGCTCTAAGAAAATTTGCATTTGCCATCTCTAACTTTCAAAATAAATTTCTTTTTTGTCTGGTCGTATCGCTCGTGAGGCGGTGAGGGGTGGCCGATGTTTTCCATGCTAGATGTGTTATTCTCACGATGAGTGTTTATTCTTTGAAGGAAATATGCCCTAGAGGTAATAATAAAGTTGTTATTTTATATTTCCTTATTTCATGATAAATGTTTATTATTCATGCTAGAATTGTATTAATCAGAAACTTGATACATGTGTGAATAAATAGACAAAACACCGTGTCCCTAGTAACCCTCTAGTAGACTAGCTCGTTAGTCAAAGATGGTTAAGTTTCCTAACCATAGGCATATGCTTTTATTTGATAAACAGGATCACATCATTAGGAGAATGATGTGATGGACAAGACCCATCCGTTAGCATAGCATAAGCAAACCGAGCGTATGTGATGTTCACCCTTAATCCGACGACTAAAAACACTTAAAAATGCTGATCAGAAGGCTACAGATGCTAATAGCATGAGAGGACATGATGGATGCTCAGTTATAATGTATCTAAATTTCACTTTTAAATCCTCTCTTTCCTTTCTTATTTCCATCCTCTCTTTCCTTGTTCCCGGGGCTACTTCTTAACACCCAGCAAAGGCAAAGACGCAGAATTACTCCTTCGTGCGCGCCTGTTGCGACGCGCGATCTGACAACAGTGTATTTCCTTCCGCTTCCTTTTCTAGGACAGGGTCATCATTAGCGGATCCCATCATTAAACACCTGGACCCATTAGTTTTTCCTTCTTTTCCCGCTGCATGCAAACACATGGGTCCATCACGCTCTCTCTATCTCTCTCTCTCTGTGTCTCTCTCTCTCTCTCTCTCGAATTTACTCACAGGTGCAAGCACATGAGCCCATTGCCCCCCTAATCTCTCTGCTCCCTGTCCCTCCCTCAATCAATGGGGTGGGCCGGTGGGGGGCTGGCGTGTCCCTCTTTTGCTCCTCCTGATTTCTCCTCTTTATTCTTCTTCTTCCTTTTTTGATCCCCAACTGCTTCTTTAATCTTCCTTATCCTTTTCTCTTGTTCCTTCCAGATCTCAACAATTCCCTTCTCTTATCTTCCTTATCCTTTTCTCTTGTTCCTTCCAGATCTCATCAATTCCCCTGCTCCAACTAGTGAGGCTAGATCCTTTGTATCCAATCCATCAACGGATCTCTCTCCGTCTCATCTATATCAGCGGATTTCTTGATCGATTCTCCCTCACCAGCCTCTCTGCCTATGCCCGTCCACTGTTGTGGCCTCGCGCCTCTGCCACCACCGCCTGAGATTCCTACTGCCTCAGCAGGATTGTCTCGAGGTGCCACAAGATTCTCGTGTCGGAGAGGAAATCCTCCCCATCCCTCAGCTCTGTGAGGCTATCGACCAAGTGCTGCTGGGGAGCCTTGGCCTCGTCCTTCTCGCTTGGCTAGGACAACTAAAGGAACCAGTTTCTGATTTGGACAGAGAGCACGACTGCTTCGAATAGGAGCAACGCTACCAGAAATTTGTGTCTACGGAGAAACTGAACTAGAGCTGTGATTGCCATGAAGCCCATTGGCTGGAACTGTCGTGGCATGGGCAAGGACCTCACCAGCTCTACTAAGATGGAGTACCTAGCAAAATTGATGAATTCCACATGTGCTCAGGTAACTTTGTATCTGAAATTAGAACATCAAGGTACAGTTCTTCTCATCTTAACTCTCGATTTAATAATAACGATAGCTTTGTAGTTCCATTAGTTGGTCGTTCTAGCGGTCTTTGGATACTTTGGTCTGATGAAGTTTGTGTTTCTGTCAAGTTCTCTAATCACTATATGATTTTAGCCCTTGTTGTCAATAAAACTACCAACGTGGAATTTGTTCTGGCTTGTGTTTATGGAGATCCCCATCATCTCCACACTAACCTAATTCGGGATCATGTTCTAAATTTTGTTAATGATAACATAGAGAAGCCAATTGTTTGTTTCGGTGATCTGAATGATATCATGTGTGATACGGTGTGATTCCCGGATAATTAAGCTACAGTAATTCCTAGCTAATGATGCCACATCATCATGACTACTGTTGTTGAACTCGCGTTGGTTTGAAACCGGATCAAATTTCAAATTCAAATCAAAGTCCAAAATTCAAATTGCCAAACATGAAAACTAAAATGTTCAAAGTGTGGCAAATAATCCCTGGATATTTGGCATGTTGGAACCAACCTCATTTGGATTCCGAAAGTGCCCCTGGAAATTTTTAGTGATCCAACATCATTTAAAATTGGCCTTTCCAATTTCCATGAATGGTTAGACATCTGCTTCTGGCCTCAAACTTTTTGTGTCTCCTAGAAATGATGTGCTGATTTATCTGACAAGTCTTGTCTCTATCAAAACTCATTTAGTTTTACAATTAAATAGAAGAAAGAAAAGTTTTGAAAAGAAAAACAAAATTGGATAAAAGGAGAGAAGCCCCACTACCTCACTGGGCCTCTGGCCCAGCTGGCCACTAAACTAGCCCGGACGGCCAACCCACTAGCCCACCCCCCCCCCCTCACTCCCTTAACCCCTCACCATGGGAACCCTAGCCCACCAACACGCGCACTCCCCCCCCCCCCCCGCACGATCCCCTTGACCCCCCACCTCTTCCTCTCGCCCACCCGATCTGGATCGGGGGCACCCAAGCCCGCCGCCCTGCCGCGACCCCCCCTCGACCTTGCCTCTACCCCGACGGCAGCCGGCGCCCCCGTCGCAGCTCGCCTCGTCTGCGTCGCAGCTCGCCGTCGTCCGCGCCCCGTCGATTGTCGCCACCTCGCCGGACCACCGCCCCGTCCTCCACCTCCTCAACGGACGCCGACCTCGACCTCTTCCCTGACTGGCCTCCCCGAGCCCACTATCGTTCCCTACAGCTTCCCATGAGCTCCCCTTCCTCCTCGACCCTACCTCCCGCGCTCACCGCTCGTCGTAGTCACCACGACCACCGCGCCTCGATCCCGTTCAGTCTGTGCACGTCCAAGGCTTGTGCGCCCGCCTGTGAATTGCCTCGCCCGCGCCATTCACCGCCTCCGCTGGTGCCCCGCTGCTGCAGCGGCCCCCTGCTCCGTCGCCTCGCGCCTTGCCCCCCATCCTCGTTCCCCGCTGCGGCTGCTCGGGACCGCGCCTGCTACCCACCCCGTGGCCGCCCTCCCCGCCGCTCGCCCGTGCCTCTGCGGCACTCGCCGCGCCGCCCCACTCCGGCCGTAGCTGCCCCGGCCTGGCCACGCCCCTCCCCAGACGGCTCTGTGGCCTTGCCGGTGCCCCTGTTGCCCCGTGCCCTCGCACGGGCGCTCGCCCGTTAACCCGATAGAGCCCATCGCCCGATTAACCCCCCTGGGCCACTGATGTTGGGGCCCCATGCCCCTGTTTTCCAAAAAAAATGTAAAAAATATATATTGATAAAATTAATTAATTAATTAAACAATTAATTAACTTAATTAATTACAACTAATTAGCCTAACCACCTAGTTTAGTTAACTAAACTGTTAGAGTAGACTAAAACAATCAATGACAGGGGGGGCCCACCCCTGTTGACCAGTCAAACGTTGACTGGTTAACTAGGACCCCCTGGGCCCACATGTCACCCTCTAGTACACTGTTGTGTACACAGATCTGGGTAGGGGTGGGCATATTAACCGAGAACCGATGTACCGAACTAAAATAACCGGGACCGAGACCGAATGAACCGAGACCGAAAATTATGGTTCCTATTTCGGTCACTAAATCTTCAGAACCGAAATTTATTCAGCAAATTAGGTTTTTACACTTAGTTAACCAAAAAAGCCTAAAAAACCGAAATAACTAACACGCGTCGCTCCTCCCTGTATTTCCAATCCTCACTTCCCCAGCCGAGCTGACCTAGCAGGCCCAACGTATCGCTAGGCCTCTAATCCTATATGTATGTCAGTTTTTGTCACGTACACATTTGTTAAGGCCCAAAATTGATCTAGCAGTCGGCCCATACAAACACAAAATGTCTACATTAGCTTTTGGTTTAGTCCCACCTCGAATCGCTATTGAGTAAGGAAGCGTACGCAGCACTATAAAGGTAGCAGCTTGCCTTCCATTTCCTTTGGACGAGCGGCATAGTCACGCTAAAAAGTGAACATCGGTTTTGATCGGTCAATACCGATGACTGAACCGAATTTTCGGTTCCAAAAAATATCGGTTACTTAATTTTAAACGGACCAGTCGATCTGTAGTTTAAAGAAACCGAATTTTTTTATAACCCGAAAAACTGAACCGATCGGTTCGGGTTAACCGGATGCTCAGGCCTAGATCTGGGTGCACCTAGCATTTACTCATATTTTCGAATTAAATTAAATTGCAGAATATCTTTAAAATTTGGAAATTCATAGAAATTAAACTGTAGCTCGGATCGAAAAGCTTTGTACATGAAAGTTGCTCAGAATGACGAGATGAATCTGAATATGCGTTCCGTTCATCTGTCACATGCCCCTATCATAGCAAACATGCAACCTTTCCCTTCCGTTTCATCTGTCTGAAAATGCCTAACTCTGGGAAAACTTCCCGGATGTTATCACCCTTCGCCGGTATTGTGTAGCACCGCCATAGAACACGTATAGTTCTGCCTGTTATCCTGTTATGCTCTTGCTTGCTATGTATTTACTATTTTCTCCCCCCTCTTCTCTTTGGTAGACCCCGTGACGGCTGCAGATGCCGCTGTGATTGACTACGTCGACGACGACCCCTCCTTCTCGCATGAGCAACCAGGCAAGCCCCCCCTTTGATCATCCCGATATCGCCCATTCTATTCTCTCATGTTTGCATTAGATTTTGCTACTGTTATTGTTTGCTCCTATTCTGATGCAAAGCCTGCTTTTGTACCTGCTCTTGTACCTTACCTGCTTATCCTAAACTGCTTAGTATATGTTGGTTAGTGATCCATCAGTAACCCCCCACGTTGTCCTTGTTGCCCCTGCTTCATCATCGATGACTCAATCAGCGTGATTGACGACCAGAGCCCGACACCTCACATCACATCACGCCCCCTTTTGTTGCTTGACTATGCAGATCTACTATCGAGTGCCAAGGGTGATCCCTCATAATGCACTCCTGATGATAATTCTGTAGTGTAGCTATTCGGTCGTGGTTATCGATGGTGATTTCCTCTTTCACCATTCCCGATACGGCTCTGTCGTTCAACACCTCAAGTGTGAACCTCGAGGGTGGTCCCTCTTACGTTCACCTTGATGATTACATCGAGTGGAATCCTCCGGGGGTGATTCCTCGGGTTTTCCCCTTGACGTCTGGACACACAGTTACCTTGACTTTACTTGAGACCTTGGTGAAAGTCGGGCGGGCCCGGAGAGCACCCGCAAGATGGTTATGTGGCACGGCCGGGCATTCTAGGCCCTTGTCGTAAGTCCACGAGATGGGGCGACGGGGTCACTTTCGATCATGAGTCTCTGCTCGTCTCCGCAAGCTAATAATACACTATGGTTTGGGTATTTGTTCTGAGTTGGCCTTTGGCCTTTACGCACCAACCACCACGTGAGAATAGTTATGGGCCTCGATGTCGTGGTATCAGCCGAAGCTTTGTCAGACGTCCAGTTCAGCACTGCGGCACGGCCTGGTCGGCGCCCCAGTTGAGGTGGCCTGGATCGCCCTGTGCGCAACAATCCGGAGTGCAACGGGCGATGGGCCCAGACCCCGGAGTGCTTAGGATGTAGACCGGCGGGGACCTCTCTGCTGAGCCTAGGTAGGGCTGCGACGTGTTGATCTTCCGAGGCCGGGCATTGACCCCAGAAAGGTGTGTCCGGCCAACATGATCGAGCGTGTTGGAAAATGTGGTGCACCCCTGCAGGGAAGATTATCTATTAATAGTCGTGTCCACGGTAAGGGACGTTCGGACTTATATCCTGATCTTATACAACTACAAATGGATACTTGAGATATGTGGCTCCGGGATTGCTTTCTCGCGGAGAGTCGAGGAAGGATCTCTGGGCATTAATGTTACAACATGTTTGTTAATTAAAATGATATTCTTTACTCTTCTACATGCTGCAAGATGCTTGGAGCTGCTTGAAGATGCTAGTCTTTGATAGGCTAGGCCTTCCCTCTATTTCGGCTTTCTGCAGTTCAGTCTACAGATACAACCCTTCCATTTGAAAGTAATGCATACTTAGTATAGATCTGATGCTTGTGAGTACTTTGGATGAGTACTCACGATTGCTTTGCTACCTTTTTCCCCCTTCCTTCTTTTTCCGGTTGATGCAACCAGATAGTGGACCCTTGGAGCCAGATGCCACCGTCGATGGATGCTACTATGTGGAGGCCGCCGACGACCAGGAGTAGTTAGGAGGTCCCAGGCAGGAGGCCTTGCCTCTTCGATCGTTGTTGCTTTTGTGTTAGCCTTCTTAAGGCATCCTTGTTTAACTTATGTCGGTACTTAGATATTGTTGCTTCCGCTAACTGTCTTGTGTATCGAGCTTGTATTCGAGCCCTCGAGGCCTCTGGCTTGTAATATAAAGCTTGTATTATTTTATTTGTGTCTAGAGTTGTGTTGTAATATCTTCCCGTGAGTCCCTGATCTTGATCATACACATTTGCATGTATGATTAGTGTACGGTCGAATCAGGGGCGTCACAAGTTGGTATCAGAGCCGACTGCCTGTAGGACCCCCCTTTCCAACTCCTTGGCCGAAGTTGAGTCTAGCGTTTGAAAAACGGTTTTACTAACATGGATGTGCGGCTTACGGGCCCACGTCACCATTGGGTGGTATTAGGATCTTTTACTCCTTGTCTATACTCTGGGACTCTAATCTCTCTTCTATTCGGGTTAAATGGTTTTGTTAACTCTAACTCTAGGTTCTCGTAAATACTTTCTCCTGGAGAGCCCCTCACTCCGGATGATTGCTTGGTGCACCAGAAGATTCTGAAGATACTCTCCGATGTTTTACCGAGTCCCTTGTACCCTTCGCAGTTGCGATCCCTACCACCGAAAAATCCTTAGGTGCAACTACCTACATTGTCGTTCATACAGTCATTCCTCGTTGATCTTGTTATTACAAGATACCCTTAATTTCTCCTTATTTGTTCTGAGAATACCTTGTGCCTACTGCCTTGCAGTTCCTTGCCGCATGAATACCCCTACGGATAATTACTCGTTCTTATCGAGTATTCGTTCATCCCTAGTTATCCTTATGCTTCATAAGATACTTTGTGATACAATCCGAGCTTTCGATGACCTCTGCGGCCTATTGCCCTAGAAGGTCTTACCTACCTACACCCTGGTTAATTCCATATGACAAGCAGTATCCATTGATGTCCTTTGTCATTATCATTTTGAGTATTTTTATTTGATATGTTTGTGAGTAGTCACAATCATCAGTTGGTCCTTATAAATTATCATTCTGGCTTAAACGTCTTCCTGAACATGAGCTAGTTCTCGGCCAATCAGATTGCCATTGGTTGTGCCCTAAGTCTATTCAACTTATCCATTCTTGATCAGAGCATTTGCTTCTGATCCCTTGATTTGGGAATCATAATTCCTTTGCGTTTGAGCTTTGAATTAGTCAGTTGTTTCTATAATCTGATTTCTTTGCATGCTTTCTTCTTCTGGCTGAGTATCGATACTCACATCAGATCCCTCATGTACCACCAGATCCTTTGTTGGGTTTTATCCAATAGGGTCCTTCATATTCAGTAACCTTGTGAGCTTCTCCTCGAATACATAATGCCTTTGGTAAATTGTATCCCCTGCTTTTGTCAACCATGCTCTGCTTCCGAGCTTGAGTTATTTATTCCTAAAGTTTGTGGTATGTGTTCCTAAGATGCCCCGATGGGTTGAACCTATGCCTTCCACAAGCTGTGTGAACCCGGAAACTTCTACCGGTCATACTCTACTAGTGTTATGCTAGTTAAAATCTGAACACTATGGCTTTGTCGAAAATGAGAAGTGGATGATAGGTTATGCATTGATGAAGTGGGAGTCGACATTGAGCCTTTGCGTTCAAGCCCATGGACCCGATGCGGAACTTATCATGGAAGCTTCTTGAAATAATAATAATCCCCTTTTGATAAGTTCATCTTGTATCTATGTTTGGTCCTTTGCAACCGTGGTTCCGGCCAGATTGTTCTTCTTTGATCTCAGTTCTCGGACAAGTTAAAGTACTTGTCTTCTGTGGATCTTCTCATCTATCCAACCTTTATCCGGTTCTACCTTCGAGTATTACCCTCTGGTATCTCGAGTATATCATGGAACTATGTAGCTTCTTATGAGTCCTTCATCAACTATTATTTCTCGCTGATTCTAATTTTTCACTGGTTCGGAGTTGTTAGACACTCGAGAATACAGATAACTGATTCGAGTCTACGCTTTCTTTCCATTGTTTTCTTTAATCTTTCTTGTAACCTATCTTATCTGAGCAGTGATAATTCCCTGCTTATGTAAACACCTCGGTGTACAAGCTCTGTCAGTAAGACCTTGTTACTATTGTTGATGACATTCTGGTAGCCATCGATGGACGAGAACTTTGCCTATTGGTCCGCCTCGTTTTAACGAGCAGGAAAATGGTTCTCTTCGACCCTCGCCATTGGTACAAATGTTGTTACCAACATAACTGACAGGCTATCCTCTGACCTGCCTTGCTATCGTGGCCATGCCAATGTTAGCACCCTTCCTGCTTTTAACACACATGGTGGGCCCATAACCCCATAGTTCCACAGGATCGAAACCTGACTCTCCTATACATCCATGTTTTCTAAGTTATTCCTCGCACTTGGCTTCATATGTAAATCATGAGCCATCTTCCTAGTGATCTATTATGGTATCAGACGCAATACTTTCCCATTGCTCTGAACCCTTTCACCCTCTGTTTCAGACATCGAACGATTGTCTATCCGCTTGAAACTTCTTATGGTACCTTCTTGCTCTCGATGACTTTCTTGAATTTCAACACGAGAGATGCATCTATGCCATGTTCACTCAGATAGCCCCCAGGTACCTATCTTGTGCTGAGCTTCGTCCTTCCCGAGTCTTTCCCCCCTTACTCTACCTCCTAAATATCGGGACGAGATTTCTTGTAATGGAGGAGAATTGTGACGCCTGGATAATTAAGCTATAGTAATTCCTGGCTAATGATGCCACGTCATCATGACTACTGTTGTTGAACTCGCGTTGGTTTGAAACCGGATCAAATTTCAAATTCAAATCAAAGTCCAAAATTCAAATTGCCAAACATGAAAACTAAAATGTTCAAAGTGTGGCAAATAATCCCTGGATATTTGTCACGTTGGAACCAACCTCTTTTGGATTCCGAAAGTGCCCATGGAAATTTTTAGTGATCCAGCATCATTTAAAATTAGCCTTTCCAATTTCCATAAATGGTTAGACATCTGCTTTTGGCCTCAAACTTTTTGTGTCTCCTAGAAATGATGGGCTTGATTTATGTGACAAGTCTCGTCTCTAGCAAAACTCATTTAGTTTTACAATTAAATAGAAGACAGAAAAGTTTTGAAAAGAAAAACAAAATTGAATAAAAGGAGAGAAGCCCCACTGCCCCACTGGGCCTCTGGCCCAGCCGGCTAACCCACTAGCCCAGCCCCCCCTCCTCACTCCCTTAAACCCTCACCGTGGGAACCTAGCCCACCAACACGCCCACTCCCCCCCCCCCCCGCACAATCCCCTCGATCCTCCACCTCTTCCTCTCGCCCACCTGATCTGGATCGGGGGCACCCGAGCCCACTGCCTCGCCGTGACCCCCCGACCTTGCCTCTGCCCCAACGGCAGTCGGTGCCCTCGTCGCAGCTCACTTCGTCCGTGTCGCAGCTCGCCGTCGTCCGTGCCCCATCGACCGTCGCCACCTCGCCGGACCACCGCCCCGTCCTCCACCTCCTCGACGGACGCCGACCTCGACCTCTTCCCCGACCAGCCTCCCCGAGCCCACTGTCGTTCCCTATAGCTCCCCGTGAGCTCCCCTTCCTCCACGACCCTCCCTCCTGCGCTTGCCGCTACTAGTAGTCACCACGACCACCGTGCCTCGATCCCGTTCGGTCCGTGCACGTCCACAGCTCACGCGCCCGCCTGTGAATGGCCTCGACTGCGCCGTTCACCGCCTCCGTCGATGCCCCGCTGCTGCGGCGGCCCCGTGCTCCCTCGCCTCGCGCCTCGCCTGCCGTCCCTGTTCCCCGCTGCGGCACTCGCGGCGTCGCCCCACTCCAGCGGTCGCTGCCCCGGCCTGGCCACGCCCCTCCCCGGACGGCGCCATGGCCTCGTCGGCGCTGCTGTTGCCCCGTGCCCTCGCACGAGCGCTCGCCCGTTAACCCGATAGAGCCCGTCGCCCGATTAACCCCCCCTGGGCCACTCACGTTGGGGCCCCACGCCCCTGTTTTCAAAAAAATGTAAAAATATATATTAATAAAATTAATTAATTGATTAACTTAATTAATTAAACCTAATTAGCCTAACCACCTACTTTAGTTAACTAAACTGTTAGAGTAGACTAAAACAGTCAATGACAGGGGGGCACCCCTGTTGACCAGTCAAATGTTGACTGGTCAACTGGGACCCCCTAGGCCCACATGTCACCCTCAGGTACACTGCTATGTACACAGATCTGGGTGCACCTAGCATTTACACATTATTTTCGAATTAAATTAAATTGTAGAATATCTTTAAAACTTTGGAAATTAATAGAAATTAAACCGTAGCTCGGATCGAAAAGATTTGTACATGAAAGTTGCTTAGAATGACGAGACGAATCTAAATATGCGTTCCATTCATCTGTCACATGCCCCTATCATAGCAAACATGCAACCTTTCCCTTCCGTTTCATCTGTCTGAAAATGCCTAACTCTGGGAAAACTTCCCGGATGTAATCACCCTTCGCCGGTATTGTGTAGCACCGCCATAGAACACGTCTAGCTCTGCTTGTTATCCTGTTATGCTCTTGCTTGCTATGTATTTACTATTTTCTCCCCCCTCTTCTCTTCGGTAGACCCCGTGACGGCTGTCGATGCTGCTATGATTGACTACGTCGACAACGACCCCTCCTTCTCGCCTGAGCAACCAGGCAAGCCCCCCTTTGATCATCCTGATATCGTCCATTCTATTCTCTCATGCTTGCATTAGATTTTGCTACTGTTATTGTTTGCTCCTATTCTGATGCATAGCCTGCTTTTGTACCTGTTGTTGTACCTTACCTGCTTATCCTAAACTACTTAGTATAGGTTGGTTAGTGAACCATCAGTGACCCCCACCTTGTCCTTGTTGCCCCTGCTTCATCATCGACGACTCGATCAGCGTGATTGACGAACAGAGCCCGACACATCACATCATATCACGCCCCCTTTTGTTGCTCGACTCTGCAGAGCTACTATCGAGTGCTGAGGGTGATCCCTCATAACGCACTCCTGATGATAGTTCTGTAGTGTAGCTATTCGTTCGTGGTTATCGAGGGTGATTTCCTCTTTCACCATTCCCGATACGGCTCTGTCGTTCAACACCTCAAGTGTGAACCTCGAGGGTGGTCCCTCTTACGTTCACCTTGATGATTACATCGAGTGGAATCCTCCGGGGGTGATTCCTCGGGTTTTCCCCTTGATGTCTGGATACACAGTTACCTTGACTTTACCTAAGACCTTGGTGAAAGTCGGTCGGGCCCGGAGAGCACCCGCAAGATGGTTACGTGGCACGGCCGGGTATTCTAGGCCCTTCTCGTAAGTCCACGAGACGGGTGACGGGGTCACTTTCGATCATGAGTCTCTGCTCGTCTCCGCAAGCTAATAATACACTATGGTTTGGGTATTTGTTTTGAGTTGGCCTTTGGCCTTTACACACCAACTAGCACGTGAGAATAGCTATGGGCCTCAGCGTCGTGGTATTAGCCGAAGCTTTGTCAGACATCTAGTTCAGCATTGCGGCATGGCCTGGTCGGCGCCCAGTGGAGGTGGCCTGGATCGCCCTGTGTGCAACGATCCGGAGTGCAACGGGCGATGGGCCCAGACCCCGGAGTGCTTAGGATGTAGACCGACGGGGACCTATCTGCTGAGCCTAGGTAGGGTTGCGACGTGTTGATCTTCCGAGGCCGGGCATTGACCCCAGAAAGGTGTGTCCGGCCAATGTGATCGAGCGTGTTGGAAAACGTGGTGCACCCCTGCAGGGAAGATTATCTATTAATAGCCGTGTCCACGGTAACGGACGTTCAGACTTATATCCTGATCTTATACAACTACAAATGGATACTTGAGATATGTGGCTCCGGGATTGCTTTCTCGCGGGGAGTCGAGGAAGGATCTCTGGGAATTAATGTTACAACATGTTTGTTAATTAAAATGCTATTATTTACTCTTCTACATGCTGCAAGATGCTTGGAGCTGCTTGAAGATGCTAGTCTTCGATAGGCTAGGCCTTCCCTCTATTCCGGCTTTCTGCAGTTCAGTCCACAGATACAACCCTTGCATTTTATACCAATGCATACTTAGTATAGATCTGATGCTTGCGAGTACTTTGGATGAGTACTCAAGGTTGCTTTGCTACCTTTTCCCCCCTTCCTTCTTTTTCCGGTTGATGCAACCAGATGGTGGACCCTTGGAGCCAGATGCCACCGCCGATGGATGCTACTACGTGGAAGCCGCCGACGACCAGGAGTAGTTAGGAGGTGATGACCCACAAGTATAGGGGATCTATCGTAGTCCTTTCGATAAGTAAGAGTGTCGAACCCAACGAGGAGCAGAAGGAAATGATAAGTGGTTTTCAGCAAGGTATTCTCTGCAAGTACTGAAATAAGTGGTAATAGATAGTTTTGTGATAAGATAAATCATAACGAGCAACAAGTAACAAAAGAAATAAAGTGCAGCAAGGTGGCCCAATCCTTTTTATAGCAAAGGACAAGCCTGGACAAACTCTTATAATAGGAAAAACGCTCCCGAGGACACATGGGAATATCGTCAAGCTAGTTTTCATCACGCTCATATGATTCGCGTTCGGTACTTTGATAATTTGATATGTGGGTGGACCCGTGCTTGGTTGCTGTTCTTACTTGAACAAGCATCCCACTTATGATTAACCTCTATTGCAAGCATCCGCAACTACAACAAAAGTATTAAGGTAAACCTAACCATAGCATGAAACATATGGATCCATATCAGCCCCTTACGAAGCAACGCATAAACTAGGGTTTAAGCTTCTGTCACTCTAGCAACCCATCATCTACTTATTACTTCCCAATGCCTTCCTCTAGGCCCAAATAATGGTGAAGTGTCATGTAGTCAACGTTCACATAACACCACTAGAGGCTAGACAACATACATCTTATCAAAATATCGAACGAATACCAAATTCACATGACTACTAATAGCAAGACTTCTCCCTTGTCCTCGGGAACAAACGTAACTACTCACAAAGCATATTCATGTTCATAATCAGAGGGGTAATAATATGCATAAAGGATCTGAACATATGATCTTCCACCAAACAAACCAACTAGCATCAACTACAAGGAGTAATCAACACTACTAGCAACCTACTAGCACCAATCCCGGACATGGAGACAAGAATTGGATACTATAGATGAACTAGGGTTTGGGGATGAGATGGTGCTGGTGAAGATGTTGATGGAGATTGCCCTCTCCCGATGAGAGGAGCGTTGGTGATGATGATGACGATGATTTCCCCCTCCCGAAGGGAAGTGTCCCCGGCAGAACAGCTCTGTCGGAGCCCTAGATTGGTTCCGCCAAGGTTCCGCCTCGTGGTGGCGGAGTCTCGTCCCGAAAGGTTGCTTGATGTTTTTTTTCTCATCGAAAGACTTCATATAGGAGAATATGGGCGTCGGAGAGCCACCAGGGGGCCCACGAGGTAGGGGGCGCGCCCCAAGGGGGCGCCCCCACCCTCGTGAGCAGGGTGTGGGCCCCCTAGCCTTCATCTTTGGCGATGATTTTTCTTTATTTATTTTAAGATATTCTGTGGAGTTTTAGGACTTTTTGAGTTGCACAGAATAGGTCTCCAATATTTGCTCCTTTTCCAGCCCAGAATTCCAGCTGTCGGCATTCTCCCTCTTCATGTGAACCTTGTAAAATAAGAGAGAATAGCCATAAGTATTGTGACATAACGTGAAATAACAGCCCATAATGCAATAAATATTGATATAAAAGCATGATGCAAAATGGACGTATCAACTCCCCCAAGCTTAGACCTCGCTTGTCCTCAAGCGAAAAGCCGATAACAATAAATATGTCCTCATGTTTAGAGGTAGAGGCGTCGATAAAAATAAAATACGGACATGAAGGCATCATGATTATCTCCATAACAGCAACATATATAGATTTTGTCATATGATTACTTATGTTCAAGTGATGATCTTTTCACAATGCAAAAGTATGAATCAGAAACCTTATTGAGCACCAACAAATCATAACCTCGGTTATTGAAGCAATTACAATTTATCATAACATCGGAAAGAGTCTATGTCAGAGTTTAAAAGCAAGTCCACGTACTCAACTATCACTTAGTCCTTCATAATTGCTAACACTCACGCAATACTTGTGGGTACGGAGTTTTAATCGGACACAAAGAAATATAGGGGCTTATAGTTTTGCCCCACAACCTTTTACCTCAAGGGTAATGTCAACAATAATAATCCATGCTCCCCTACATCTAATTAGATATATATATCATGTTCTTTCCAACATGCTGAGCTTGCCAAAGGATAAAATGAAAAAGGAAAGGTAAAGATCACCGGACTCTTGCATTAAGTAGAGAATAGTAATAAAAGATAGGCCCTTCGCAGAGGGAAGCAGAGGTTGTCATGCGCGTTTAGGGTTGATGCACAAAATCTTAATGCAAAAGAACGTCACTTTATATTGCCCCTTGTATGTGGACCTTTATTATGCAGTCTGTCGCTTTTATTACTTCCACAACAAGTTCGTACAAAGCTTATTTTCTCTGCACTAATAAGTCATGCATATTTAGAGAGCAATTTTTATTGCTTGCACTGATGACAACTTACTTGAAGGATCTTACTCAATCCATAGGTAGATATGGTGGACTCTCATGGCAAAACTGGTTTAAGGGTATTTGGAAGCACAAGTAGTATCTCTACTTGGTGTTGAGAATTTGGCTAGCATGAGGGGGAAAGGCAAGCTCAACACGTTAGAGGATCCATGACAACATACTTTATCTCAAATGTAAGAAAACATAACTCATTATGTTGTCTTCCTTGTCCAACCTCAACTCTTTAGCATGTCATATTTTAATGAGTGCTCCCAATCATAAGAGATGTCAATGATAATATATCTATATGTGAAACCTCTCTTTCCCTATTACTTCCTATTAATTGCAACGATGACCAAAGCTATATTTGCCAACTCCCAACAACTTTTAATCATCATACTCTTTTCTATGTGAAGTCATTACTCTCAATAAGATCAATATGAACTATTTGTTTCTTTTTATTCTTTTTCTTCTTTCTATTCACCCAAGATCATGGCAAAATAATCAAGCCCTTGACTCAACACTAATCTTTATTATATAGATAGCTCACGGACTCGATTACATAGAGGGATCATAGAGCAAAACTCAAAACTAGATCATGCCATAAACTTTATTCTACTAGATCAAGATACTACTAATAGGATCGAACTAAGAAAAACGGTAAAGATAGGAGTTGTGATGGTGATATGATACCAGGGCACCTCCCCCAAGCTTGGCAGTTGCCAAGGGGAGTGCCCATACCCATGTGATTATGTCTTTGGAGGTTATGGAGGTGGTGATGATGATGGTGGATAATCGCACATCGAGCGCAAAAGCTCCTCCAACTTGCGGATAATGCCCTTGAGCCCAGCAATATGATCCTTCAACAAAATATTCTCCTTTGTGAGATACTTGTTCTGTATGCGGGCTAACTCAATCATCTTGAAAGCTTCAATCTCTATTGGAGTGAAAAGGTTAGGTAAAGGTTGAGGGGTGTCTTCTTCTTTCACCACCGGAGCTTGAGCCTCAATGGCCTTCTTGATCTCTTCTGGTTCCTCTCTTTTCAACTCTATCTTCAATAGCCAAGCATCCTTGTCTTGGTTGTTGGAGGAGGGAGAAATCCTGGTGCTCTAAATCTGCAATGGAAACAGCTCGAAACGAAAACAGAGGATATTTGCATGATACGGTGGTCAAAACCTTCGGGAGTATATATAATGAATTTTTACCGACCAAAATATGTATCATGCAAGAAAACGGAGTCCGGAGGTCACTCGAGGTGCTCACGAGGTAGGGGGGTGCCCACAGGGGGGTAGGGCGCGCCCTCCACCCTCGTGGAGGCCTCGTGTCCTTCCCGTACTGCCACTTATTTTTCTATTTTTCTAAATATTCTAAAACGGAGAAATATTGCCTTAAAAATTGTTTTGGAGTCGGTTTACTTACCGTACCACATACCTATTCCTTTTCGGAGTCTGAAACGGTCTGGAAAGTGTCCCTTATGTATTCCTCCCGGGTTACGGTTTCAATAATATTGGTTTCAACATTTATGGGATTACCTGAGATGTAATGTTTGATTCTTTGATTGTTTACCACCTTCAGATTTGTGCCTTCAAAGTTGTTGATTTTTATGGCACCGGAACGATAAACCTCCTCGATAACGTAGGGACCTTCCCATTTAGAGAGAAGTTTTCCTGCAAAAAATCTTAAACGAGAGTTGTATAGCAATACATAATCACCTACATTAAACTCACGCTTTTGTACTCTTTTGTCATGCCATCTTTTAAATTTTTCTTTAAACAACTTGGCATTATCATAAGCTTGGGTTCTCCATTTATCAAGTGAGCTAATATCAAATAACCTCTTCTCAGCGGCAAGTTTGAAATCATAGTTGAGCTCTTTAATAGCCCAATATGCCTTATGCTCTAGTTCGAGAGGTAAGTGACATGCTTTTCCATAAACCATTTTATACGGAGACATACCCATAGGATTCTTATATGCAGTTCTATAGGCCCATACTGCATCATCAAGTTTCTTGGACCAATTATTTCTAGACCTATTAATAGTCTTTTGGAAAATTAATTTGAGCTCTCTATTGCTCAATTCTACTTGACCACTAGACTGTGGGTGATATGGAGATGCAATTCTATGATTAATGTCATATTTAGCAAGCATTTTACGGAAAGCACCATGAATAAAGTGTGAACCACCATCAGTCATTAAATATCTAGGGACTCCAAACCTCGGAAAAATAACTTCCTTAAGCATTTTAATAGAAGTGTTATGATCAGCACTACTAGTTGGAATAGCTTCTACCCACTTAGTAACGTAATCAACAACAACTAAAATATGTGTATATCCATTAGAGGCAGGAAAAGGTCCCATATAATCAAAGCCCCAAACATCAAATGGTTTAATAACAAGTGAATAATTCATAGGCATTTCTTGACGTCTACTAATATTACCAATTCTTTGACATTCATCGCAAGACAAAACAAACTTACGGGCATCCTTGAAGAGAGTAGGCCAATAAAAACCAGATTGCAATACGTTATGTGCAGTTCTATCTCCAGTGTGGTGTCCTCCATAAGCTTCGGAGTGACACTTGCGTAGGATTTATTCCTGTTCATGCTCAGGCACACAACGTCTAATAACACCATCAACTCCTTCTTTATAAAGATGTGGGTCATCCCAAAAGTAATGTCGCAAATCATAGAAAAACTTTTTCTTTTGTTGGTATGTGAAGCTAGGTGGTATAAATTTAGCGACAATATAATTAGCATAATCAGCATACCATGGAGTGCTATGAGAAGTGCTTATGACATTTAATTGCTCATTAGGAAAGCTATCATCAATAGGTAGTGGGTCATCAAGAACATTCTCTAACCTAGATAAGTTATCTGCAACGGGGTTCTCAGCTCCTTTTCTATCAACAATATGCAAATCAAATTCTTGCAGCAAGAGAACCCATCTAATAAGTCTAGGTTTTGCATCTTTCTTTTCCATAAGATATTTAATAGCAGCATGATCAGTGTGAATAGTAACTTTAGAATCAACAATATAGGGTCTGAATTTATCACAAGAAAATACAACTGCTAAAAATTCCTTTTCGGTAGTAGCATAATTTCTTTGAGCATTGTCTAGAGTCTTACTAGCATAATGGATGACATTTAATTTCTTATCAACTCTTTTCCCTAGAACAGCACCTACAGCATAATCACTAGCATCACACATAATTTCAAAGGGTAAATTCCAATCAGGTGGCTGAACAACAGGTGCAGAGGCTAATGCTTTCTTAAGTATTTCAAATGCTTCTACACAATCATCATCAAAGACAAATGGTACATCTTTTTGTAATAAATTAGTCAGAGGCCGAGAAATTTTTTAGAAGTCCTTAATGAACCTCCTATAAAATCCAGCGTGACCAAGGAAACTTCTTATACCTTTGATGTCCTTGGGACATGGCATCTTTTCAATAGCATCAACCTTGGCTTTATCAACTTCAATACCTCTTTCAGAAACTTTATGCCCCAAGACAATACCTTCATTAACCATAAAGTGGCACTTTTCCCAATTCAAGACAAGATTAGTTTCTTCACATCTCTGCAAAACTCGATTAAGATTGCTCAAGCAATCATCAAAAGAGGAACCATAGACGGAAAAATCGTCCATGAAAACCTCACAAATTTTTTCACAAAAGTCAGAGAATATAGCCATCATGCATCTTTGAAAGGTAGTAGGTGCATTACATAAACCAAAAGGCATACGTCTATAAGCAAAAGTACCAAAAGGGCATGTAAAAGTAGTCTTTGATTGATCTTTAGCCGACACAGGTATTTGAGAGAAACCAGAATAACCATCTAGAAAGCAATAATGTGTATGTTTTCATAATATTTCTAGCATTTGATCAATAAAAGGTAAGGGGTAATGATCTTTCTTAGTAGCTTTATTTAATTTGCGGAAATCAATTACCATCCTATAACCTGTGATAATTCTTTGCGGGATCAATTCATCTTTATCATTAGGGACAACAGTAATACCTCCCTTCTTAGGGACACAATGGACAGGACTTACCCACTGACTATCAGACACGGGATAAATTATACCTGCCTCTAGAAGCTTGAGTATTTCTTTTCTTACCACTTCTTTCATTTTAGGATTCAAACATCGTTGAGGATCACGAACTGGTTTGGCATCCGCTTCCAAATTTATTTTATGTTGACATAGAGTGGGACTAATGCCCTTAAGATCATCAAGAGTATATCCAATAGCGGCACGGTGCTTCTTCAGAGTTTTCAATAATCTTTCTTCTTCATGCTCTGAAAGGTTAGCACTAATAATGACAGGATATATTTTCTTTTCATCAAGATAAGCATATTTAAGATTATCAGGCAACGGTTTAAGCTCAAACACGGGATCACCCTTGGGTGGAGGAGGATCCCCTAGGATTTCAACAAGCAAATTGTGTTGCAGAATAGGTTCCTGTTTAAAGAATACTTCATCTATTTCCCTTCTTTCATTCATGAACATATCATTTTCATGGTCTAGCAAATATTGTTCTGAAGAATCACTAGGAGGTACGGCAATAGAAGCAAGACCAATAATTTCATCCTTACTAGGCAATTCTTCCTCACGATGTTGTTTACTAAATTTAGAGAAATTAAACTCATGAATCATATCATCCAAGCCAATAGTAACAACATTCTTTTCGCAATCTATCTTAGCATTAACAGTATTCAAGAAGGGTCTACCAAATATAATGGGACAAAAGCTATCTTGTGGGGAACTGAGAACAAGAAAATCAGCAGGATATTTAGTTTTCCCACACAAGACTTCAACATCTCTAACAATTCCCACTGGTGAAATAGTATCTCTATTGGCAAGTTTAATTGTGACATCAATTTCTTCTAACTCAGCAGGTGCAATTTCATGCTTAATTTCTTTATATAAATCATAAGGTATAACACTAGCACTAGCACCCATATCGCATAAGCCATGATAACACGGATCTCCTATTTTAACAGAAATAATAGGCACACCTACCACAGGTCTATGTTTATCTTTATCACAAGGTTTAGCAATTCTACCAGTTTCACCACAGAATTGAATAACATGCCCATCAATATTATCAGAAAAGAGATCTTTAACAATAGCAATATTAGGTTCTACTTTGATTTGCTCAGGAGGTGTATAAGTTCTAATATTGCTTTTACGAACAACAGTTGAAGCTTTAGCATGATCCTTCATTCTAACAGGGAAAGGTGGTTTCTCAACATAAGAAGTGGGAACAATAGGATCATTATAAGTGGCAGTCTTTTCTTCAACTTTAATAGGTGCAGCTACTTTGACTTCTATGGGAGGATGATATTTAAACCACTTCTCCTTGGGGAGATCAACATAGGTAGCAAAAGATTCACAGAAAGAAGCTACTATCTCAGAGTCAAGTCCATATTTAGTGCTAAACTTACGGAAAATATCGGTATCCATAAAAGATTTAACACAATCAAACTTAGGTGTCATACCTGACTCCTTACCTTCGTCGAGGTCCCAATCTTCAGAGTTGCGTTTAATTCTATCCAATAAATTCCATTTAAATTCAATAGTCTTCATCATGAAAGAGCCAGCACAAGAAGTATCGAGCATGATGCGATTGTTATCAGAAAGCCGAGCATAAAAACTTTGAATAATTATTTCTCTTGGGAGCTCATGATTGGGGCATGAATATAACATTGATTTAAGCCTCCCCCAAGCTTGAGAGATGCTTTCTCCTTCGCGAGGCCAAAAATTATATATATAATTGCGATCACGATGAACAAGATGCATAGGGTAATACTTTTGATGAAATTCCAATTTCAATCTTTTATAGTTCCATGATCTCGTATCATCACATAGCATGTACCATGTTAATGCGTCTCCCTTCAAAGATAAAGGGAAGACCTTCTTCTTAACAACATCATCGGGTATGCCTGCAAGCTTAAATAATCCACAAACTTCATCCACATAGAGTAGATGTTCATCAGGATGCTTTGTTCCATCTCCTGTAAAAGTGTTAGCTAGCAGTTTTTCCATCATACCCGAAGGAATTTCAAAAGGAGTTTCATTTTCAATAGGTTCAGTAGGTTGAGGAGCAACTCTTTGCTCTACTGGATGGGGTGAAGATACCCCGAACAAGCCCCTCAGAGAATCACTTTTCATAGTAACAAGTGACAAAAAATTTCAGCACACTATATAAATTTTTCCTTACCAAATTCCACCTACCAAAGGTGCTACACTCCCCGGCAACAGCGCCAGAAAAGAGTCTTGATGGCCCACAAGTATAGGGGATCTATCGTAGTCCTTTCGATAAGTAAGAGTGTCGAACCCAACAAGGAGCAGAAGGAAATGATAAGCGGTTTTCAGCAAGGTATTCTCTGCAAGTACTGAAATAAGTAGTAACAGATAATTTTGTGATAAGATAAATCGTAACGAGCAACAATCAAAAAAGTAAATAAAGTACAGCAAGGTGGCCCAATCCTTTTTATAGCAAAGGACAAGCCTGGACAAACTCTTATAATAGGAAAAACGCTCCCGAGGACACATGGGAATATCGTCAAGCTAGTTTTCATCACGCTCATATGATTCGTGTTCGGTACTTTGATAATTTGATATGTGGGTGGACCGGTGCTTGGGTGCTGTTCTTACTTGAACAAGCATCCCACTTATGATTAACCTCTATTGCAAGAATCCACAACTACAATAAAAGTATTAAGGTAAACCTAACCATAGCATGAAACATATAGATCCAAATCAGCCCCTTACGAAGCAACGCATAAACTAGGGTTTAAGCTTCTGTCACTCTAGCAACCCATCATCTACTTATTACTTCCCAATGCCTTCCTCTAGGCCCAAATAATGGTGAAGTGTTATGTAGTCGACGTTCACATAACACCACTAGAGGCTAGACAACATACATCTTATCAAAATATCGAACGAATACCAAATTAACATGACTACTAATAGCAAGACTTCTCCCTTGTCCTCAGGAACAAACATAACTACTCACAAACCATATTCATGTTCCTAATCAGAGGGGTAATAATATGCATAAAGGATCTGAACATATGATCTTCCACCAAATAAACCAACTAGCATCAACTACAAGGAGTAATCAACACTACTAGCAACCTACTAGCACCAATCCCGGACTTGGAGACAAGAATTGGATACAAGAGATGAACTAGGGTTTGGGGATGAGATGGTGCTAGTGAAGATGTTGATGGAAATTGCCCTCTCCTGATGAGAGGAGCGTTGGTGATGATGATGACGATGATTTCCCCCTCCCGGAGGGAAGTGTCCCCGGCAGAACAGCTCTGCCGGAGCCCTAGATTGGTTCCGCCAAGGTTCCGCCTCGTGGCGGTGGAGTCTTGTCCCGAAAGGTTGCTTGATGTTTTTTTCTCATCGAAAGACTTCATATAGGAGAAGATGGGCGTCGGAGAGCCACCAGGGGGCCCACGAGGTAGGGGGAGCGCCCCAGGGGGGGCGCCCACCACCCTCGTGAGCAGGGTGTGGGCCCCTTGGCCTTCATCTTTGGCGACGATTTTTCTTTATTTATTTTAAGATATTCCGTGGAGTTTCAGGACTTTTTGAGTTGCACAGAATAGGTCTCCAATATTTGCTCCTTTTCCAGCCCAGAATTCTAGATGCCGGCATTCTCCCTCTTCATGTGAACCTTGTAAAATAAGAGAGAATAGCCATAAGTATTGTGACATAACGTGAAATAACAACCCATAATGCAATAAATATTGATATAAAAGCATGATGCAAAATGGACGTATCAGGAGGTCCCATGCACGAGGCCTTGCCTCTTTGATCGTTGTTGCTTTTGTGTTAGCCTTCTTAAGGCATCCTTGTTTAACTTTTGTTGGTACTCAGATATTGTTTCTTCTGCTGACTCTCTTGTGTATCAAGCTTGTATTCGAGCCCTCGATGCCCTTGGCTTGTAATATAAAGCTTGTATTATTTTATTTGTGTCTGGAGTTGTGTTGTGATATCTTCCCGTGATTCTCTGATCTTGATCGTACACATTTGCGTGTATGATTAGTGTACGATCGAATCGGGGCGTCACATACGGAAACTACTTCTCTCAATGTGAATAAGAATCGTACGCGTGTTGTCAATAACTATTTCAAGCAATGTGGTCGGTTTGATTTGGGGTTTAATGGACCGGCTTATACTTGGACAAATAGGCGGTTCTCCTTTAGAACTATCTTCGAAAGGCTTGATCGTTGTCTTGCCAATGCAGAATGGTGTGTTATGTTTCCTAATACTAATGTTTTCAATTTCAATCATTCATTCACTGAGTGATCATGCGCCTCCACTGATTCTTAGTTTAGTAGACCTAAACTACACTTTAAATTTGAAAATTGGTGGACTTTTGAGGAAGATTTCTAGGGCATTGCTAAAAATGCTTGGGCCTCCTAGGTTAATAGACCATTCCATGCCAGAACCAATAACCTTGCAGGGACTTTGAAAATGTGGTGCAAAAAGAAAAATCTTTTTACAACATCAACTTGATTGTATTCAGGATCAGATCAATGAGATTTAAATGAAGTCAATGCATCTCCAAGACTATTCCCTTCAGGCAAGCCTAGTTGCCCAATATGAAGGTAATTTGACCAAGCTCATTGAATTCTATAGGCAACGTGCAAAAAAACACTGGGCTACCAAAGGTGACAGGAACACATCCTTCTTTCACAATGTTGTTCAAAAGCGTAAGCGTCAAAATTGCATAGTTTCTATTAAGGACACTCATGGTAATAATTTGTTTGATCTGGATGATATTGCCAAGGAGTTTGTTAATTATTTTAGAACTATTTTTCGCTCCTCTTCTACTAATAATGACAGGCCCAACTTGGATACTACTTTGCCGCAAGATACAAACGACTTCACCTACTCGATCCCTGATAAACATGAGATATGGGAAATTCTCAAAGGCATGAAGAAGAATGCCTCTCCTGGACCCGATGGATTCAATGTGGGCTTCTACCTTTCGGCTTGGAGTTGGATAGAAGATGATCTGACCAATTTGGTAAGAAATTTGTTCTGCCTCATCTCAATGATACTCAAATTGCCCTCATTCCTAAGAAACTTGCTTCGCATCTGCCTTCTGACTTTCGGACCATAAGTTTGTGTAATGTTGTTTACAAAATCATTGCTAAATCTTTAGCCAATAGGTTGAAAGGACATTTGCTTGATTACATTCACCCCTCTCAGCAAGCTTTCATTGAAGGTAGGCGCATAAGAAATAATATTATTGTCGCCCAAGAAATTGCCCACTCATTCTCTCTTGCTTCTTGGAAGAGCCTTGATTTTATGCTGAAAATTGACCTTGCCAAAGCTTTTGATAGAACTGAGTGGAACTTCCTTGTCTCGACTCTTGCTCGTAAAGGTCTCCATAGCCATTTCATAAAACTTGTTCATGCATGCATTTCATCCCCAATGTTTTCCGTGATCATTAAGGCCAATCTTTTGCAAAATTCAATAGTTCCAGAGGCATTAGACAGGGATGTCCTTTGTCACCATATCTTTTTGTCCTTGTAGTAAATGAGTTATCTCTTATGTTACAGGATGCCTTGCAAGCTAATCACCTCACAAGTATTTTGCTTGGACCAAATTGCCCTCCTATTCACTCTTTGATGTTTGCAGATGACCTGATTGTTTGTGGCAAAGCTAATGTGCAGGAAGCTAATACTATTTTACAACTTTTAGACCGTTTTTGTTGTGATTCAGGCCAAACTCCAAACTGGAGTAAATCTGGTATCTTATTCAGCAATAATGTTACGATGCAGGTTAAACAAGATATTAAGAGAATCTTTCCAGCTCCAGACATCGACAGTTCTTTTGTCCATTTAGGCCATCCACTTGTTTTGCCTTCTAAAGATAGATCAACTACTTAATTATAACTTTGTTTATGATAAATTCAAGTCCAAACTTAGCACATATAAAGCCAACAGACTCTCTCATGCGGCAAGACTAACTCTCATAAAATCCATTTTCTCTTCCATTCCTGTATACTACATGTCCAACATACTTTTTTCAAAAAAGTTCCTTGCTAAACTAACAACAATCATTAGGAACTTTTGGTGGACAGGTATTCAAGATGACCAGACTACTAGAATATTGTGCCTTAGGGCATGGGCTGATGTATGTATTGAGAAGAAAATTGGTGGTCTTGGTGTTAGAAATTTGCAGGCAATCAACCAAGGACTTTGAAAGGATCGATATGGTTGACTAGAGGGGGGTGAATAGGCAACTAACAATTTTTTAAACTTTTCTTTAACAAATTAAAACTTGCAATGAAATAGGTTGTCTAGATGTGCAACTACGTGGACAACCTATATGATGCAAAGACAATAAGCACACAAGCAAGCAATGGATAGAACTCAAGTAAGCTTGCAAAAGTAAAGGGATAAGATAACCAAGAGTGGAGCCGGTGGAGACGAGGATGTGTTACCGAAGTTCCTTCCTTTTAAAGGGAAGTACGTCTCCGTTAGAGCGGTGTGGGGGCACAATGCTCCCCAAGAAGCCACTAGGGCCACCGTAATCTCCTCACGCCCTCACACAATGCGAGATGCCGTGATTCCACTATTGGAGCCCTTGAAGGCGGCAACCGGACCTTTACAAACAAGATTGGGGCAATCTCCACAACACTTGGAGGCTCCCAACAACACCACGAAGCTTCACACAATGGAGTATGGCTTCGAGGTGACCTCAACCGTCTAGGGTGCTCAACACCCAAGAGTAACAAGATCCGCTAGGGATAAGTGGGGGGAATCAAATTTCTCTTGGTGGAAGTGTAGATCTGGGCCTTCTCAACCAATCCCGAGCAAATCAACAAGTTTGATTGGCTAGGGAGAGAGATCGGGCAAAAATGGAGCTTGGAGCAACAATGGAGCTTTGGGGGAAAGAGGTAGGTCAACTTTGGGGAAGAAGACCCCTTTATATAGTGGGAAGAACAATCCAACCGTTATCCCACTCACCAGCCCTGCACAGAGCGGTACTACCGCTGGAGAAGGGCGGTACTACCGCTCCGGGCGGTACTACCGCTCGACCCAGCGGTACTGTCGCGCTGCCTGGGGCCCTGACCCCAGGGCGGTACTACCGCCAGGGAAGAGCGGTACTACCGCTTCGGGCGGTACTACCACTTAGACCCAGCGGTACTGCCGCGCTGCCCAGGGCCCTGTCACCAGGGTGGTACTACCGCTAGGGAAGGGCGGTACTACCGCTTAGAGCGGTACTACCGCCCCTACTACCTCCCTTAGTGCCGTAAAACCCGACACGAAAAATTCGTTCGAGAATCGAGGCGGAAGTAGCCCAGACGCACAGCGGTACTACGGCCGAAACACCCAAGCGGTACTACCGCTCTGAGAGCGGTACTACCGCTTGGAGCGGTACTACCGCTGTGGAGTTCCGGCGGTACTACCGCTGTGGACGCGGTACTACCGCTAGGGCAAAGCAGAGCATAGTAAGGGGAAAACAGCAGCTCCAGAGATGCGGAAGGAAAGACGACGGGTGTGATAATGATGTGTACGTGTGATTCCACCCAAGTCTTACCAAAACGGATCCCCTCTTGATAGTATGGTGACTCCTACGAAACTAGTCCACCAACAACGAAATGAAGGAGCTACACCGTCTTGAATTACAACACCGAGGGGAGGAAATCGTCTCGTGCCAATGGATGAATCTCTGAAAGAACTAACGCACACGATTAGTCCACACAAGCATTGTCATCAATCACCAAAACATATTGGGAATAAATATGCCCTTACAATCTCCCCCTTTTTGGTGGATTGATGACAATACGGGATTTGCACAATATGAAAGATATAGGATAAGCGCAAAAGTACAACCGTCCTAAAATGTAGAAGGGATCCCCCTGGATGTGTGCTACCTAGAAAAGTGCTTTGGACTGCACGGCACAGATGCCAGGATCAATGCTCCCCCTACATTTTAGAGACCAACTTACCTAAGCAAGATACGAGAGCAACATATATATAACAAGATAAGCATGGAACTCATAAGCTAGATAGACATAGATAAAGATACGAAGAGATAAGGTAGCATATGTCTCACACCATATGACTCGAGCTTAGGTCTTACTGACAGAACCAGAACTTAGGTCTCACAGACACAAACCAAATAAAACAACAAGCGAAAGCACAAACACAAACGACGGAAGACACAAAATGCAAATCCCTAAACTCTCTCCCCCTTTGGCATCGAGACACCAAAAAGGAGAGGGAGTGATGCTACGGCTCCAGGTAAAGGTAAACGACGGACACCCATCAGATCTCAGAGGGATCATCTGCGGTGCCATCATCAGCCGGGAAGTGCTCAGCATCAGAATCAGCCCAGGGGCAGTGCTGCTGAATCCACTCCTCCTCCTCGGTAAGCTGATCCTCAGAACCACTAATCACAATAGCACCCATCTGACGCATGAGCTCCTTGTGGCGACCTCGGGCCTTCTTCTCAGCCACATGAGTCATGTACTGACTGTGAGACTCCATGCAGAACAGCTTCTTCACCTTCATCTTGAGCTTCTTGGCCCAAGAGGGCTCTGCCTCAGAAGGCACGTAGTCATCATCTTCATCCTCAGCCTCAGCCCCAAACTCCTCCTCGGTCTCCATGGCAGCAGCAGATGAAGGAACTCCAGTCCTAGGGGCCTGAGTGCCCCAGTTATCCTTCTTCCTCAGACGCTTGACATCGTGAGAAACCAAGTCTCCAATCTCCAGCACCACCTTGGGATAGACACGATCGCAGGCCTTCTCAATGAGCAGCATAATGAACGGACCATAAATCGGGCACTTGCGCTCGGAGATAGCAGAAACCAGCTCAGACCACATAACATGAGAGATATCCAAGGACTCTTCGGTTCTCTGCCCCTTCTCCCGCTGACAGAAGAGAAGCATGTCCACGAGATAAGAGTGAACCTGGTCTAGATTCTCGATGCGAGGGAAAAGAGTTTCTCTGAAGATACGGTGAAGAATGTCTAGATAGGCAGGTAGCTCATAGGTCTCCTTCTTTGTCTCATGGTTGATCCTCAGAGTGCAGTAGGGCCATAGAGCTTGCTTGTGAGTGGCATTGGCTCGACGGTGGGGGCGAAAGCCGACAGCAAACTCAAGTCCAAGATCTTCCACCCCAATCAACTGCATGAAAGCTTTCCACTTGACTGACAGCAACTTGCCATTTGTCATCCAAGTCAGAGTCCTGTCCTCATCGGTCCCAAGGTGAACCGTGGCATAGAATTGGGCCACAATATCAGCATCATAGTCCTTGTTGAATTGCATGATCCCGAGAATGTTCAGCTGAGTGCACATCTGAAGAGCTTCACCAAAGTAGCCAGGATCATTCTCCATATGCTCGGTGTCGATGGAGTGCACGTTGACATAGAGATTCTTCTTGGCTTTGAGGACATCAAAATAGATGGCAAACTGGAACTTGTTCCAGAACAGACGGTTGACCAAAGTGGGATCTTGGTCGACCTCATACGGGTTGCGGCGGCGCCTTGCCCAGAACTCCTTGGGCGGCATTTCTGGCACGGTTTTGCTTGGCTTTGGCTTGACCCCAGGCTTCTTCTGTAGTTGGGGAGGAGGTGGAGCACTAGAAGATCCTCCGGTAGGCTTAGTGGGCTCAGTGGTGCGGTAGCGCTTGGACGAGGCACGGCCGGGGTTGACACGACGAGCCTGATGCTCAGGAACCTCATCACCTGGAACCACACACACAAACACGCAAACAACCAGAAAGAACAAGCGTAAGCCACAAACACGAACAAAGAGATCACTGAGAGGTTGGAGGATGATGGAACTGGGTAGAGGGCGGTAGTACCGTGACCCTTGAGTGGTAGTACCGCTCTGGGAGAGCGGTAGTACCGCTCGAGGCGGGGAAACAGCAGTTTCCAACTACCGTGGTCAGATCCGGTACTACCATCCTACCAAACTCAAAAATACTCCAACCAAACACTAATCCAAACAGTCTAGAAGCATTCTCCATCCTACTCAAGCCTAGATCTGGACAAAAATCTAGAGATGCAACTGCTATTGCCCCAAGAACGCTAGATTGGAAATCTAGACAAAAGGAAACAGGGAATGGGGGCAATACCGGCATCCATGGCAAGAGGACAAGGTGGGGATCGATTCCACCGAAGGAAACGGAGAGGAGCGCCCCGGAGAGGGAGATCCGCCGGAGCCCTCCCGCGGCGCCGGTTGCTGAAGAGAGAGACGAACAGGGCGAAGGGGTGAGCGAATGGGTGTGGGGGAGAAGAAACTCCCCTTGCCCCCGATATAACCCCCAGCCCGCGCCTCACAGCGGTAGTACCGCTCTGGAGGGCGGTAGTACCGCTGGGAGCGGTAGTACCGCTCTGGAGGGCGGTAGTACCGCTTCAGCAACCACGCTGCTTCTAGACCAACGGCTAACGCTCAAAAAGAAACGAAAAGCAAAGCCAAAAGAACGAAAGGACCGACGCGACAACACACACACACACACAACAGACCAAAAACAACTCAAACACAAACAACCACACGAAATAGAGCAAGCTCTGGCCTCTCTCAGGAGAGGGTGGTGGCCGGAGCCACCTATGTTTGAGTCAAATGGTATGGCACCGCGAAGAATTATCCTTGGGCCCATGACCAAAACTCGTCTTTGAAGCACAAGTACCATCAAAAATGGCTATTGTGAAAGAGTTGATCGTTTTATGCATAATGGGGGGAGGGAAAGTTCATTGAGAGAACAACACTCCCCCTATGTCCATGCCTACATCTAAGAAAGATACAAAGTTGAGTGGGGTGGGGTGTGCCAGGGTTCAAGTCACATTGCTCGAATCAATGATATTTAGCTCATGCCTTAACTCGCGAAATCTTGCTTCATCCAAGGGCTTCGTGAAAATATCTGCAAGGTTATCATGAGTGCTGACATACTTGAGCTCGATCTCTCCTCGCCTAATGTGATCCCGGATGAAGTGATACCGAATCTCAATGTGCTTCGTCTTGAAGTGTTGCACCGGGTTGAGAGAAATCTTGATGGCACTTTCGTTGTCACACCAAAGAGGCACTTTGTCACAAATGACACCGTATTCCTTTAAAGTTTGCCTCATCCACAAGAGTTGTGCACAACAACTACCGGCCGCCACATATTCTGCTTCGGTGGACGAGAGAGACACACAACTTTGCTTTTTGGAAGACCAACTCACCAAAGAGCACCCAAGAAACTGGCACCCTCCGGAAGTGGACTTCCTATCCACTTTGTCTCCCGCCCAATCGGAATCCGTAAACCCTTCAAGCTTGAAGTTTGCCCCTCTTGGGTACCATAAGCCAAAGTTTGGGGTATGAGCCAAATATCGAAATATTTGCTTGACCGCCACATAGTGACTTTCCTTCGGTGCAGCTTGAAACCATGCACACATCCCCACACTCAACATGATATATCTGGTCTAGATGCACAAAGGTAAAGCAAGGAGCCAATCATGGAGCGATATACATTTTGATCCACCGCTTTACCATTGGGATCAATGTCAAGTTGGCACTTGGTGGGCATTGGAGTAGAAGCCGGCTTGACATCACTTAACTTGAATCTCTTGAGCATGTCTTGAGTGTATTTGGCTTGGTTGATGAAGGTTCCTTCTCTTCTTTGTTTGATGTCAAAGCCAAGGAAGAACTTCAACTCTCCCATCGAAGACATTCTTGAACTTGGAGGTCATGAGAGCGGCAAATTCCTCATTGAAAGCTTTGTTAGGAGAACCAAAGATAATGTCATCAACATATAGTTGGCATACAAACAACTCCCCTTTGACCTTCTTAGTAAAAAGAGTGGGATTGATTTGTCCTACTTCAAATCCACGATCTTGTAACAACTCGGTAAGGTGGTCATACCACGCACGTGGGGCTTGTTTAAGGCCATAGAGTGCCTTATCGAGTTGATACACATGATCCGGGAAGTAGGGGTCCTCGAACCCAGGGGGTTGCTTGACATAAATCAACTCATTAATGGGACCATTAAGAAAAGCACTTTTCACATCCATTTGTTGCAACTTAAAGTTGTGATGGGAAGCATAAGCAATCAACAAACGAATGGATTCAAGACGAGCAACGGGAGCAAAGGTTTCACCGTAGTCGATACCCTCGACTTGGGAGTAGCCTTGTGCTACCAATCTTGCCTTGTTGAGAATGATGTTCCCATGAGCATCTTGCTTGTTCTTGAAGATCCACTTTGTTCCAATGACGTTGTGGTTCCCCGAAGGTCTTGGCACCAATCTCCACACCTTTTTGTATTCGAAGTTGTTGAGTTCTTCATGCATGGCATTGAGCCAATCCGAGTCTTCGAGCGCCTCATAGACCTTATGGGGTTCAACACAAGAGACAAACGCATGATGTTCACAATAGTTTGCTAACTGTCTACGAGTGCTTACCCCCTTTCTTAGGCTTCCAACCACATTCTCCATGAGATGACCTTTGGTGGTGAGTTTGGAAGCAATCTTCGCGGCACGACGCTCCAATTCCTCCTCGGATGTCGAAGGAGGAGGGTTCACTTGATCATCTTGAGCGTCGTCATGAGCTTGTTCTTGATCTTGAGCTTGCTCATGATCTTGAACTTGCTCGAGGGGAAGAACTTGACCTTGGGCATCATGTGGAGGTTCATCACCATCTTGTGATTGATCTTGCCCTTGGTCTTGTTCCTTAGGTTGAGGGCCTTCACTTTGTTCTTCGGAAGCGTGTGGGTCTTGGGGAGGTGATGGCTCCACTTGAGTGGAGCATTTTCCTTCTCCTTCGGCCACAAGGGGTTCCTCAATGGGTAGGATATGACCAATACCCATTCTTCTTATGGCTTGGGAGGAATTTCATCACCTACATCACAAGTACCACTTTGCTCCACTTGGGAGCCATTATTTTCATCAAACTCTACGTTACACGTCTCCTCAATGAGTCCGTTGGACTTGTTGAGAACACGGTAAGCATGAGAGTTTGTAGCATAACCAACAAATATGCCCTCATGAGCTCTAGCTTCGAATTTAGACAAACGAACACCTTTCTTGAGAATGAAACACTTACACCCGAACACCCGAAAGTATTTGAGGTTAGGCTTGTTCCCGGTGAGTATCTCATACGGAGTCTTGTTCAAGCCTTTGCGGAGATAGAGCCGATTGGATGCATGACAAGCTGTGTTGATGGCTTCGGCCCAGAAGTTGTATGGAGACTTCAACTCCGCCATCATGGTTCTTGCCGCATCCATCAACGTCCGGTTCTTCCTCTCTGCAACACCATTTTGTTGAGGGGTATATGGTGCAGAATATTGATGCTTGATCCCTTCATCACTAAGAAACTCATCCAAGGTGTAGTTCTTGAACTCGGTGCCGTTGTCACTTCTTATTGTCAAGATCTTTGCATCGTGTTGACGTTGAGCTTCATTTGCAAAGTCGATGATGGTTTGTTGAGTCTCACTCTTCCTCTTGAAGAAGTATACCCAAGTGTATCTTGAATAATCATCCACTATCACCAAGCAATACTTTCTACCCCCAAGACTATCAAAGGATGGGGGCCCAAAGAGGTCCATGTGGAGGAGCTCCAAGGGTCTCTTCGAGTAGATGATAGTCGTGGGAGGGTGAGCCGTCTCATGAAGCTTTCCTTCGATACAAGCACTGCAAACACGATCTTTGGCAAAACTAACATTCGTTAGTCCATGGACATGGTCCCCCTTGAGAAGACTTTGCAAAGATCTCATATTGACGTGGGCTAAACGGCGATGCCAAAGCCATCCCACATCAACTTTAGCCATTAGGCATGTCGCGGTCTTAGTGGGTTGCTCCGAGAAGTTAACCACATAGAGACCGTTCTCGACATGCCCAACAAAGGCTACTTTAAGAGTCTTGCTCCACAAGAGGGCTAAGGTATCAATATCAAAGAAGGTGGCAAAACCCATGAGTGCGAGTTGACGAACGGAAAGTAAATTGAACGCAAGGGACTCAACAAGCATGACTTTATCGATCGTTAGATCATGAGAAATGACAACCTTGCCAAGACCCAATACCTTAGAATGTGAGGCATCACCCCATTCGACATTGGTGGGCATAGATGGGATATTGTGCATGTCCACCACCAAGTCCTTGCTCACGGTCATATGATTTGCTGCTCCACTATCGAGCAACCATGATCCCCCACCGGAAGCAAACACCTACAAGAGATCAATGCTTGGTTTTAGGTACCGATTGAGTAATGGGTCCTTTGATGTTAGTAACAAGGGTCTTAGGAACCCAAATAGACCATTCAATGTACTCATAAGGAGAACCAACAAATTTAGCATAAACATGTCCATCACTAGCATGGCACAACACGTAAGAGGGGTTAAAGTCGACGGCTTTGTTGGGAGAGATGGCGTTGCGCTCTTTGGCTTCACCACTCTTCCCATTGTTCTTCTTCTCCTTAGGAGCACCTTCTCCCTCCTCCAGAAAGGTTTGCGTGAGCGGAGGAGGTCGATTGGTCTTGCTCTTCTTCTCCTTTTTCTTCTTCTTGTTCTTGGACTTGGGTGCGAACCCAACTCTCTCCTTGCCCACAACTTCCTTTTGATTGCTCAAAAGGTCATTTAGGTTCTTCTAGCCTTGTATGCATGACACAAGACCTTTCTCGAGTTGTTCCTTTAACTTGGCATTTTCCTCCACAAGATGCACATGCTCACAACATGGGTTAGTAGCATTTGCATTATCAATTAAGACCATGTGAGGAAATGTGGCCTTTTCCTTGGTTAGCTTAACTTGGAGTTGAGCATGAGACTCCTTGAGAGTGGCATGAGCACCTTTCAAGACCTTGTGGGCCTTGTCAAGTACATAAAACTCCTCCGTGAGTCTAACATGATCAACCCCAAGTTTAGCCTTCTCGGAAGCTAGAACACGAGACACAACAAGAGCATGATCAAGATCTTTCTTTAGTTTAGCATGACCATCGTTGTGTGACTCCTCAAGAGCCAAACGATGCCCACGCTCTTCCTCAAGAGCATTAGAGAGATCCGATATCTCATCGGCATAGTCACGACTATGGCTTTCCATCTTAGTGATGGTTTCTTCATGAGCCTCGATCATGTCATTGGCTTCACCAAGTTGTTCCAAGAGAGCAACAAAGTGCTTCTTGGATTTGCCCTTGAGCTTACTCATGAAGGACTCAAATTCATTGATCTCCCCATTAGACCCCTTACCATTATCAAAGTCATCCCTTGAAGGAGGGTTAGGAATAATGGTGGTTTTGATGTTGGGGGTTACCTTGTTGGTGGCCTTAGCCATGAGGCACTTGGCGGTGATGTTCTCGTTAGGTGCATCGAAGAGAGACACCCGAGGAGTTGAGACAATGGCAACGGATGCCATGGCCATTGTTTCACCATCTTCATCATCATCGTCATCCTCACGGTATTCTTCTTGAACCACCAACCCGCGAGAAGGAGTCTTCTTGGTGAAGTTGTTCTTGTTGGGGAAGGACTTGGCTTTGTCTTTTCGAATGAACTTGCCATCATTGTCTTCCCGCTTCTCGTACGGACAATCCGCAACGAAATGGCTGACATTGCCACAGTTGAAACAAGTTCTAACTCGTTGCTTCCCCTTGAGGCCACTTGAGTTGTTCTTGTTGAAGTTGGGTCTTGTAGTCTTCTTACTCCAAAACTGTATTGAGGCAAGGGCCATGTGCTCATGATAGTCATACTTCGTGTCCTCGGGGTTGCTCTCCTCATCTTCCTCTTCTTCTTGTTCTTCCACACTAACCTTGGCCTTAAAGGCAAGATTGGGCTTCTTTGCCCTTTGGGAACGGAGCACCGCATTGTCGGCGGTCTTATCCAAGATGTTCATTCCAACAAACTCATCCAACACTTCACCAGAGGTCATGGAGTGGAAGTCCGGTCTTTGGCGGATGACGGAGGACATGGCCTTGTTGTAGGGCATCATGGCCTTGAGGAACTTGCGCTTGATCCAGTTGTCATCCGTGTCCTTACTCCCATGATCTCGGAGTGCGACCGCAAGTTTGGTCACTCTTCGAAAGAGCTCACGAGGTTCTTCATCCTCTTTCATTGCAAACTCACCGGCTTCATCTTGCACCACTTCATAGTTGGAGCGTTGAATGCTAGCACTTCCTCTATACATACGCTCGACACACTTCCATGCTTCTTTAGCCATGACATGAGGTCGAAGATGAGGGAGATCTTCGGGAAGGATAGCATCTTGGATGATGAAGAGAGCACTCTCATTGAATTGATTGTCCACTTCTTCTCGAGGGGTTAAGTTGCTTGGATCATGAGGATAGAAACCTTCTTCAATAATTCTCCAAAGGTTAGTATTCACATGTTTTAAATGACGCTTGAAGTGATAAACCCAAGAATCATAATCTTCATTTTTCACATATTTAGGAGGAGGACCGGCATGATTCAAATGAGTAGAGGGGATCGGTCCTCTATACACCGAGGGTTCCACATGGGCAAAGATGCCGGTGCCATTTCTACCACTAGTAGATGGACTCTTTTCATTGTTAGCTTCCCCCTTATCGGAGTTAGCATCCGTCACCTTGTTAGTGGGATCACCCACTTTCATTGGTGAGGTAGATAGTTTAAGTCCCTCTAGAAATTCAGTAAACATGCTTTTAACCTTGACCGTCATGGAGGTTTTCAATCTGTCTAAAGCCACATTGAATTCCTCACGTGAGATCGAGGTTCCCCCTTCGGCCAAAGACGAGATGGGATTCACACCGGAGTGTTCCTCTACACCGTCGTTGACGTCAACCATACTCTTCGGACGGCAAAGTCCTTAATAAAGAGACGAGGCTCTGATACCAATTGAAAGGATCGATATGGTTGACTAGAGGGGCGGTGAATAGGCAACTAACAATTTTTTAAACTTTTCTTTAACAAATTAAAACTTGCAATGAAATAGGTTGTCTAGATGTGCAACTACGTGGACAACCTATATGATGCAAAGACAATAAGCACACAAGCAAGCAATGGATATAACTCAAGTAAGCTTGCAAAAGTAAAGGGATAAGATAACCAAGAGTGGAGCCGGTGGAGACGAGGATGTGTTACCGAAGTTCCTTCCTTTTAAAGGGAAGTACGTCTCCATTAGAGCGGTGTGGGGGCACAATGCTCCCCAAGAAGCCACTAGGGCCACCGTAATATCCTCACGCCCTCACACAATGCGAGATGCCGTGATTCCACTATTGGAGCCCTTGAAGGCGGCAACCGGACCTTTACAAACAAGATTGGGGCAATCTCCACAACACTTGGAGGCTCCCAACAACACCACGAAGCTTCACACAATGGAGTATGGCTTCGAGGTGACCTCAACCGTCTAGGGTGCTCAACACCCAAGAGTAACAAGATCCGCTAGGGATAAGTGGGGGGAATCAAATTTCTCTTGGTGGAAGTGTAGATCTGGGCCTTCTCAACCAATCCCGAGCAAATCAACAAGTTTGATTGTCTAGGGAGAGAGATCGGGCAAAAATGGAGCTTGGAGCAACAATGGAGCTTTGGGGGAAAGAGGTAGGTCAACTTTGGGGAAGAAGACCCCTTTATATAGTGGGAAGAACAATCCAACCGTTATCCCACTCACCAGCCCCGCACAGAGCGGTACTACCGCTGGGGAAGGGCGATACTACCGCTCCGGGCGATACTACCGCTCGACCCAGCGGTACTGTCGCGCTGCCTGGGGCCCTGACCCCAGGGCGGTACTACCGCCAGGGAAGAGCGGTACTACCGCTCCGGGCAGTACTACCGCTCCGGGCAGTACTACCACTTAGACCCAGTGGTACTGCCACACTGCCCAGGGCCCTGTCACCAGGGCGGTACTACCGCTAGGGAAGGGCGGTACTACCGCTTAGAGTGGTACTACCGCCCCTACTACCTCCCTTAGTGCCGCAAAACCCGACACAGAAAATTCGTTCGAGAATCGAGGCGGAAGTAGCCCAGACGCATAGCGGTACTACGGCCGAAACACCCAAGCGGTACTACCGCTCTGAGAGCGGTACTACCGCTCTGAGAGCGGTACTACCGCTGTGGAGTTCCGACGGTACTACCGCTGTGGATGCGGTACTACCGCTAGGGCAAAGCAGAGCATAGTAAGGGGAAAACAGCAGCTCCAGAGATGCGGAAGGAAAGACGACGGGTGTGATAATGATGTGTATGTGTGATTCCACCCAAGTCTTACCAAAACGGATGCCCTCTTGATAGTACGGTGACTCCTACGAAACTAGTCCACCAACAACGAAACGAAGGAGCTACACCGTCTTGAATTACAACACCGAGGGGAGGAAATCGTCTCGTGCCAATGGATGAATCTCTGAAAGAACTAACGCACACGATTAGTCCGCAAGCATTGTCATCAATCACCAAAACATATTGGGAATAAATATGCCCTTACAGACTTGTTCTCTCGACGACATGAAGATTGGCAAAAGAGTCGCAAAGTCAGCTAGCGTTGATTCTCAAGGCAAAGTATCATCATGATACATCCATTTGGAGAGCCAAGCCGAACAAACCTAAATCTGCCTTTTGGTCTGCAATTCTAAAGGTAAAGCCTCTCCTAATCTCAAACACAATTTGCCAAATTGTTGATTGTGCTAGTTCTATTTGGAGTTCGCGTTGGTTTTTCGGATGGGAAACTATTTATGATCATCTTATCATTCAACAACAATCTTTTTCTTACCCTGCTCAAGTTAAAGATCTTTGGATACCGGGTCAAAAGAATTGGAATGCAAACTTGATTAATTTCTTTTCACTCCTGAATTAGCTAATACCATTCTACAAACTCCTATTATTAATGCAAATGGTAAGAATATGTTGGTTTGGAAACTAACTCCTGCAGGTGAATTCTCTTCCAAAAGTGCTTACAAGCATTGCTTCAACAATCTTCAGCTTCCACCAAGGCAAAGGCCCAAAATTGTTCCTATGCAGGTCATCTCCCTTCTTAATCAGGTGTGGGAGGATAAGCAAATGGCACCAAGAGTTCAGACATTCGCTTGGAGGCTTCTTAGGAAAGCACTTCCTACGGGTAAGAGGGCAGGTAGGTACTCCAAACATATCATTGGAAACCGCTCTAGATGTGGACAATTAGAAGATGAAATGCATATGTTGTTTCTCTGCCCTTTTTCTAAAGCTGCATGGTTTTGCTATCGTTGGTTTATTAAAACGGAATCTCTGGCTGAAAATTATCATTCTATTCCTGATATGGTTCGTGATTTGATTACATCTCAACATCCATAAATAAACTTGACTACTCTCTATACTTTTCTATGGTGTCTTTGGAAAGCTCGGAACGACTGTCTATTTTGCAGCAAATTATGCAAGCCTTCCCAGGTGTATGCTGCAACAAATGCAATAATCGAAGCAACCAATTTAGAAGATAAGAACTTCGCTCGGCAACAAGAAAGCGATAAAGCTCAGGAGCAGTTGCAGGCTTCTTCAACAGCCACACATACACATGACTGTAATAACCTTGCAGGGAATGTCATCTTTTGCGATGCAGCTTGAGAGAGACGCACAGATTCACAGCTAGGTCATGCTGGCTTAGGAGTAATCATCACCATGCAAGACAATTGGCACCTCCAACAACTACACGTCTCTGCGCTTTCGCCTCCAGTTTCATCACCCCTCCAGGCTGAGACTTATGGGCTGCTCCTAACTACAAAGTTAGCAGATCTTCTGCAGGTTCAGAACCCTCACTTTTGCACCGACAACTCGGTGTTAGTTTCGGCGGCAAGGTCATCAATGGTATTTGTTGCTCCAGTATGTTGGGAGAATAGACCTCTCCTTGCAGAGATCCAAGCCTCTCCCTCTTTTAATCGTAACAAGATCACTCACATCAACAGAAGCAACAATGTAAAAGTTGATCATCAAGCTCAATTAGCTTTGTGGATTCAGACAAGGTCCTTAGCTGTTCGTTGCTTATGTACACAAACAGATTAAGGTCAATGTCCTGGCAAGGGCATAGTTTCTGGTTCTAGCATGAGTCCTTTCATGCTTCTTTCTGTAAAATGCACCTGATCATCAATAAAGTTTTTTTGTGTTTAAGAAAAAATTGATGCACTCATCATTAATCTGGAAGCAACCTTGGTCCAAAAATGAGCGCTCCACCGTGCCCGGCTTTTCGACGTATATAAATTATATGGATTGGATCTAAGAAGGCGATGTGAGACTATTTACCAACGTAATTGATCTACATTTAACCGGCAACGCGGTGCTAGGACGAACGGATGGAACTATGTACTCCAAAACTAATAACCGAACAAAAAAAATCTAATCGCGGAACGAAACCAAAAATGTCACATTGCTGTAGGGGTATATAGATTCGAAATGAAAACACAAAAATCTATGTGAGTCCTGATGGACTGACGGTAACCGTAACATTAAAAAAGA